>NW_007232525.1:0-1570 GCF_000164805.1 Carlito syrichta
TATCATTAGATGCAGAAAAAGTTTTTGATAAAATCCAGCACCCCTTCTTGATAAAAACCTTCGAACATCTAGGCATACGGGGAACATACCTCCAAATAGTAAAAGCCATCTGCAAGAAACCCACAGGCAGCATACTCCTAAACGGACAAAAATTGGAACCATTTGCCCTGAAAACTGGAACAAGACATGGATGCCCACTCTCACCCCTCCTGTTCAACATAGTATTGGAAGTCCTGGCTCGAGCAATCAGAGAAGAGAAGGTAATCAGGGGTATCCAAATAGGAAAAGAGGAAGTCAAACTATCTCTCTTTGCAGATGATATGATTGTATATCTTGAAAACTCAAGAGAATCTGTCAAAAACCTCCTTACACTGATAAAGGCCTTTGGAAAGGCTCAGGATACAAAATAAATGTGCAAAAGACAATGGCATTTCTCTACACCAATAATAAACAAACAGAAACCCAAATAAAAAACACAATTCCATTCACAATAGCCACAAAAAAAAATGAAATACCTTGGCATCTTCCTAACAAGAGACGTGAAAGACCTTTACAATGAAAACTACAAAACACTGCTCAAAGAAATCAAAGATGACACAAACAAGTGGAAAAATATTCCATGCTCATGGATTGGAAGAATCAACATCGTGAAGATGTCCATTTTACCTAAGGCAATCTACAAATTCAATGCAATACCCATCAAATTACCAGCAACATTCTTCTCAGACCTAGAAAAAACAACACAGGAATTCATATGGAAACACAAATGTCTAAGAATAGCCAGAACAATTCTCAGCAAAAAAAAAAAAGCAGGCGGTATCACATTACCAGACTTCAAACTCTACTATAAAGCTACAATCATCAAAACAGCTTGGTATTGGTATAGGAATAGGCATATAGATCAATGGAATAGAATTGAGATTCCAGAAGCAAAACCTCAATTTCTCAACCAACTCATCTTCAACAAACCCTCCACCACCTACCACTGGGGAGAAGAGAACCTATTCAGTAAATGGTGCTGGGAAAACTGGCTGACCACACGTAGAAGATTGAAACAGGACCCCTATCTATCCCCATGCACAAAGGTTAACTCCAAATGGAACAGAGACCTAAATGTAAAACCTCAAACCATAAGAACCTTATAAAATGAAGGAAATACCCTTATGGAAATTGGAACTGGCCTCCAATTCCTGAAAAAACCCCCAAAACCCACAGGTCATAAGAGAGAGGATAGACAAGTGGGACCTTATTAAACTGACAAGCTTCTGCAAAGCCAAAGAAACCATCAAGAGAGCAGGGAGACAGCCTACAGACTGGGAAAAAATATTTGCCAACACCAGGTCAGACAAAGGCTTAATATCTTTGATCTACAAGGAACTCAAACGTGTCGAAAAGAAAAAAACAAACAACCCCATTATAAAATGGGCAAAAGACATGAACAGACACTTCACAAACGAAGACATCCGAGCAGCCAACAGACATATGAAGAAATGTTCAACTTCACTAATCCTCAGGGAGATGCAAATCAAAACCACACAGAGATACCACCTAACTCCAGTCAGAATGGCAA
>NW_007232525.1:1765-66902 GCF_000164805.1 Carlito syrichta
GACTAGAGTCTATAATACTGAATGACCTCTCACAAAAACAAAGGTCCGAGTATCACATATTTTCACTCATATAATGGACCTTGAACATCCAATCTAATACTATAAGACAATAAGACAATGACTGACAGTAGTGGGAAACGATGGGGGGGGGAGGGAGATGGAATTAACAGGCAAATATCTGTCTGGGGATGTGGAAGCACCTCTAATCAATAGGGTGCCTGAATGAAACGTATTTGTATACCTAACCCTTAATTGTACCCCACAACATCATAATAAAAAAATATTGATTATTGAAAAAAAAAAAAGAAAATTACAACTATCACAACTTCACATTCATTTGGATGGACAATAAAAAATAAAAAAGAAAAGAAAATAGCAAGTGCTGGTGAGAATGCGGAGAAAGTGGAACTTTTGTGTATTGCTTGTAGGAATTTAAAATAATGCAGCTGTTATCTAAAATTTTAGCAATTCTTCAAAAACATAAAGATAAAATTAGTATATGCTCCCACAATTTCAATTTTATGTATTACCCAAAAGAATTGAAAGCAGGGTCTCAAACAGACACTTGTACAGTAATGTGCATTACAGCATTATTTAGTATAGCAAAAGGACAACCCAAATGTCCATTGACAGATGAATGGTTCAATAAAATATTGCATATTATGTGGTAAGGGCCTTCCCAGAGCAAAGAGGAAGTAATGTGGCATAGTCAATGTCCAAGTGCGCATGTGAAACCCTGCTGCAACCTTGTACCATGAAACATCCAATCAAAATGTATATTGCCATATGTTGCCTTATAAGGAAAACAAAGGGGCTAAAATGTAAAGGGAGGTTAGCAAAAGGTATACAAGGTGATGCCCTGTTGTGTTCAGGGCTCAACCTTTGGATGTGATTCTGCTGAGCCATTGCCAGCACAAATAAACGCTCCTTCCTGGCAAGACGCCTTCGTGTCCTGTCTCTCTGTAAAGCGTCCTACAACAATATATGCACTGGAACATTACCAAGCCTTAAAAAGTAGTGCAATCTAGATATATACCACAACACGAATGAACATTTAAAATATTATGTTAAGTAAAATGTCAGGCACAAAAGAACAAATATTGCATGAGTTCATTTATTTGAGTTTCCTGGAGTAGTCAAATCTGTAGAGATAGATAATAGAACAGAAATTACCAGGGGCTGGGAGTGGGAAGGGATATTGTTTAATGTTGTTGTTTTCGGGGGGGGGGGTGTCAAAAGACAAAGTCACAACAAAAATAAACATGGTTTTTATTTGTGATTCTAGAATTGGCCAGCACCTCATTCTACAAAATAAAATGAATATACCAATAAACTGGGAGAACGAGTTTGGCTTTCTAAGCAAAAAAGGACTGAAGAAAATAGAAACACAACAAAAAGAGATAGATCAATACTTTCCTTGTAAAGGTTAAAGTAGAAAAGACTTATTTATCATGCTGGCTAAGACATGCCTGTGTTGGGATGTGGCTATTATCTTTCTTTCTCCTGGTTTCTAGTAAAGTCAGATAAACAACTTAGTGTCTGCTGGCTGGTGTGGAGCTTCAGCATGATTAACTTTATGTTGGATTGGTCTGTAGGACCTAGTGCAGGAGCCCAGTTCAAACCAATGGCCTCTTAAAAATTTTATTTGACAGTGGTTGTTATTTAATGAGTATGCGCTTCCTGTTTGAGATGATGAGAAAGTTCTGAAAACAGATAGCGGTGATGGTTATATAATATTGTGAATGCACTTAGTACCACAGATTTATACTGGTAAAATGATTAAAATGGGAAATTTTAAGTTATATAAATTTTACCACAACAAAAATAAAATTTACAACAGTTTAGGAAGAAATAGAAGAAATTAATGCTATAGAGGTCAAGAGAAAATAGGAAGTCAAAATTTTCAAGGGAATGTAGTCAACTGGTTCAAATGCCTCAGATATTCTGAGTAAAATACAGAAATACCTGAAAATGCAAATAAATGTATGATGCTGACACGTGATGTGGTGGGAGTTGTAGCAATATTATTGCAGAGACAACATAGTCATATTTCAAGAAGAGTAAGATTGGTCACTGCTAGTGCTGCCTTAGCCTGTAGGAAATTGAATACAAGAGAATAGAAATTTTCCCATGGAGAGAGAGTAAGAGAGTGTTCACGTTGCAGAAGATAAATGGATTTCAAAACTCCTGGTGAAGGGGAGAAGGGATTATTTAGGGGAGGTTTGTGGTTAGTTTCTTTGGTTGGTTTTGTTTTTAATGATGGAACAAGTTTCTAGGTCAAACAGTAGAAGTGGGAGAGATGTCAGCCAAAGAAGAGAGGAAAGAATGAAAACAATACATGGAGATTAACGACAATACATGACTAGTATATCTTATTTTTAGGGTGGTGCTAGTTTAGAGTAAAGAGGTTTATAATTTGATGTCTACTTTGCTCATGGTTGAAAAGTAGCAGGTCAAAAAATTAGCTGGTAGCACTTGCTTTATGTAGTATTTATTTTCCATATTTGGAGCAAATACCAAATGTTCCTTATTTTCTGTTTTTCTTTTTAAAAGTTCCCTTTTTACAAATATAATAAAATGGATAACAGCCTGGGTTCTGGGTTCAGACTGCCCAAGGACAAATTCTGATTCTTCTTTTTATTAACTGATGGAAGTTGACTGCTTTCATTTTTCAAGCTTCACTAACCTTACTTGTAAAATAAGAATACTAATAGTTAAGCCTGATGGGTTTGTTTGAAAATTAAATGAGATATTGTAAAGAAGGCACTTAGAACCCTGCCTGAGGCACAGGAAGCATTTAATAATGACTTCTCTTCCACATCCTCCTTCTCTGCCTCCTCTTTCTCCTCCTTCTATTTCTCCTCCTCCTCATTCTCCTTCTCTTCCCTTTTCTTTGGGGAATTTCTTATGCTATGAAGTAAGATTAAGACATTTCCCAAATCCAACTTTATTTATCTTTATTACTCAAAGTGAGTTTTCTGAATCAGCAACATCAGCAATATCTGACATGCTAGAAATTCAGAAAACTAGGCCTCACCCAGAACTCCCTAATTGGACCTCTTAACAAGCTTCCAGGTAATTCAAGCACACTCCACAGTTGGGCAGAGCTGTGGATTTCCGGATGACTGCTTTGGCTTGTCATTCTAATTGCATTGATCTGCTCTTAAACAATTCATTCCACTTCCACATTCAGACAAATTAAAAAAAAAATGGAAATGACAATGATTAAAGAAGTCTCAGAAACAACTTTTTTAAATGAATGTTTCTTATGCTCAGAATGAAAAAAAAATAATGAATTTCTCAATATTTTCGTGATCTGAGAAACCTAAATAGATGTCCTTTTATCAACTAAGATGAGCCCCTAAGGTTAAGAAAACCAAGTTACCTGTGGGCCAAGGGCTCAGGACCTGGCCGGCATGGTAAATTTCTAAATTCTTATGGCTAAATTCTCAAACAACAGGAATGGTCAGACCCCTTCTAACTCTGATTTACAACACAGATCACTGCAACTCTGACTTTAAGGGCCTTATTTACAAGGCCACTACAACTCTGAATGACCTTACAGACATTCTTTTCTGATAAGTAATTACAGACTGCATAGAGTACCCTTGGCATAAGTAACTCCACCTTAGAAAAAGACTCCATTTTACATTTTAAAAGGCATCATGTCAACAGGGGTCACATGTTGTGACTCGTCAATAGGGACTACATCCAACCAGGTAAGGATATAATCCCTATAAGCATACGTCCTTCCACTGTCAGTCCTCACCAGAGGACACTGTGGCCATAAAAAAAATAGGACTTCTCCAGTTTGCTATGGCCATCTTGTCAGACACTGCCTTACTGTCACTCGTAATAAGCATTTGGTATCAACTGCCAGAGGCTTTGCTCCATCTACCACTGGAGGCTCTGCCTATATCAGAAGACACTCTCTTGCAAGATGCCAAATGTACTGTCCATGTAGGTTCAGGAAAATTCCTTATACTCACCTTATTTTTCTCTGGACTGATCTGTTAACCCTTTCTCCTATCCCTTTTTTCTTGATGTTAAATGTTACTCTGTGGGGAATGTTTATGATTTGTAATATTGACTGACTGTAGTAAGGACTAAATTCTGACCTTTTACTTCTCTTGCTCAAATATCTAAGTAAAGGCCTGGGGAGTTAGGCTCCAAAAACCATAACATCTCATCAGATAGGTTTTTGAAAGGACAAAGCCCCAAATGGAGTTTCTCTGGTCTCCTTGCGCTTATACATGACAATAATCCTTTCCTGGAACCCTGGGCGAATCACAAGACATTAAGCTTAACATCTTTGTCCTGAGAATTTGTCTTTTAGCTACTGGTCCTATCCTTCTCATCTATGTGACTCGCCAACCCATCCAGCTACCAGCTCACCTTTGTCTATGTGCTTGTGACTAACTTACCCATCCATCTGCTGTCAGAGTTGCAAGAAACAGACTACCACCCCATCATCATGGTGATCTGCCCCTCACACCCCAAAGGGAAGCTTTAAAATCCTTCAGCCTCAAGCATGTTGCCATGTTTTCTTTAAGCATATGGACCCCTCTCCAATCTTGGAGAGATGCATCCACCTTTTTTTCTCTGATCTACTTTCTAAATAAACTTTCTTTTCTAACCTAATTTCTGTATAATTCTTTGCATACCCATGGCACTGGCTCAGCCCACCAAACTAACAGTCTTGGTGGGACTGTTTGGGGATTTTACATTTTGTGGAGTCTCCTTCATGTTCTTTCTCTCTTCTCCTTTTTAAACTTAAGTCTGTCTGTGGACTGTGCTGGAACTCAGAGGCAACTGACGGCTCTGGTACACTCTATCCTCCTCTCCTTTACTGCCTGACCTGGCACGTCACTATGGCCAGACCTCCCTGTCACCTCGGATTTATCCTACAAAATCCCAACACCATCGACTGGTAAGTCCATATACTACCCTCTCTCTCATTAGATGGTCTGGGAATGGACTCAAAAATGAAATATACTTTGGAAAGTTTGAAGAAAACATTGAAAACATTTGTTTGGAGATGTATAGTTAGGAAAGACTTTAGAATGCAGTTTAAATTGTAGAAAATAATAATAAACAAGAGAATTTTGGAACAGGTATACTATATTTTTGAAACATAATTTCCTCTCTCCAGTTCTCCATTTTTATTAAAGGTAAATTATAGTAGGACCAATTTACTTATAAAATAGGTTTTAGACTTATTTACATGCAGTGAAGCAAGAATAATTATTTGTCGTATAGGCTTTTTTGAGTTGGCTTCGTTGGAATTCCTTTCATAAGGAATTTTAGATTAGATTCTCCAGGAGCCTTTGAGTTAGCCAAGGATTTGTTGTATAGACCCATTTAGACTAGGCCAGCAGTTTACTCAGCATTTTCTTTTACTGATTTCAAATTTTCTAGAGAGCATTTAACCCTTTCTACCAATTGCCAATCAGAAAATCTTTCAATCCACCTGTGACCTGCAAAGCATTTCTCCCCTCCCCACTTTGGAGATATCCTGTCTTTGTGGACCAAACCAATGTAAACCTCACATGTACTAATCTATTTATTTATTTATTTATTTATTTAGCAACTTTTCCTTAAAATGTATATAACCAAGCTATAATTCAACCATTTTGGGCATGTGTTCATAGGATCTCTTGGGACCATGCCACAGGCCTAGGTCACTTACATTTGGCTCAGAATAAACCTTTTACAATATTTTACAGTTTGATATTTTTCATCAACAGTGGAGTGGCTTGAGCCTGTGTGCCCACGATTCCAACTATCCAGTGGGTGGGTAACACGAAGACGAATTGCCTCCTTGGGATCTTCATGTAGCTTGTAGCTTTTATAATTAAGATAGCATCAATAAAAATCTGACATTGTGGAAAGACACAGGCATGTGTGGCTCTGGTTATCTCTAACCTCTCACAGCATATGACAGACCTTAGGCCAATTTCAGCCTGCTTATAGAGGCCATTCACAATCTTTTTCATGTTCTATGGCTCACCTTTGACACAAAAAGGCAAATTCCAAATCATTTTCATGCTAAAACTTGATATGTGACTTACATGTATACTCAATCTGCATGCACTCAGTTCCTCTCATAAATGTGTGCAGCTTTTCCCCAAAACCTGCTGAAGGTGTATGATACTGACCCCATGAGACATAAAATCCAAACTTTTCTTCCCCTTTTTGAAGAGAGTGTATATTCAGGTCTTGCTGGAGACTTTTTCTTCCTGGCTTGCAAAACTGATATCACCAATAAAGCTCTCTTTTCCACTGCTTAACCATTCTGGTGGTCTTTTGAATGCCATTTTCTTATACATGTTTCACTTGTTCCTCATGTCAACCTTTCAAAATAAGTAGGGGAAGGCTCCCCTACTCAAGATGAAAGGCATTGGAGGTTATGGGGAGAATGTGATCCTCCCAGACTGACTTTTCATCCTCTATTTGAATACAAAATCTCAGGGCAGATAAACTTTTGTCCTTTGTCCACAGAAATCATCTAATATTAATGTGAACTCAACAGAAATAGGAAATAATTCTATACACAGCAAACTCTTTCTGTAACAGGGTGTCTGTTAAGACCAGGCTGAGAACCTGATGCTGGAATTGGAAGCTGCCATTCTGTGGCCAGCGCAGAGACCACAGAGATCCGGGACACCTGGGGATGACAGCTCAGTCTGCTTTTTGTCCTCTTTTCCCCTTTCTTCTCCACTTGCAGAGCCAGGCTAAGAACTGTCTAACTCACTGCCAAAGTTCCCTGAGGATGAAGACTAAGTAGGCTCGGGAGAAATTGCTCCTCTGCTGGTATAAGTCACCACTCCAGGTGGAAGGCATCAGAGATCTGTGTCTGTCAATTGGTCCCACTTAGTACCATGCTCCTCAACTCACTGACACTTTAATGAGCATGTCCAGATTTGTAGCCTGACTCCAGGGAACAGAGTAAGAGAGAGAATAATTGGAGGTCCTGCCAAAGGGGCAGAGAACCAATATAAATAACCTGAGGTGTAGCAGGTTCAATGATAAAATAAACCTCTCATTGGGGATCCTTGGAGATGTCAGAGTGATTGATTAACAGGTGTTGGGTTGGAGAGCAGAGGGGAGAGGAGAGGTTGTGCCTTCTTACCACTGAGGCCTATAGCAGGTCCTGCTGTGCTCACGGTGCCCCCTTTAAGAAGGTTTGTCTAGTTGACTCCACTTATCATGAGAATAACTTTAACCTCCAGAATTTGTGAAATTGATCACTACCTCCAACACCCATACCTGTCCTGGAGGATGGAGTCTCATTCTCAATAATGGGTTTCAGGGAAGGAAATATCCTTTTCTTCCTGGATAATTCTAAGGAGTATTGAAAAATAGATATTCTTACTAAATATTGCCTCTCATTGAAATCATATGTTCAGTGTGGGTGGAAGACTACTGCCCAGTCTTTAGCATTGTGTACTTTTATGGACAAGTCACTTCCGTTTCTCAGAGGCTAACTTGCTAGTGAAAAACAATGACCAAGTGACATCAAAATCAAGACTAAATATACCCTGTTGCTCTCATTAGCATCTTTCTCCACATGTGGGATGCCCAGTTACCATACAGTACAAAAGAATCAGACAGCTATGCACAGCAGAGTCCTAATTTGGGATGTATTAGTGAGTCTGGTATCTGGGGGTTGGCCTAATCAGTTTACACAGTGGCACTATGTATCCTTAGACAGATAGTCAAATAACCTCTCTGGACTTTGGTTTGCTTGTCTGAAAAATGACAAGGGTGAATGAGGTGACCCCAAGAGACTCTTTGAGGCTACCAGACCATAGTTTTAGGTTGTCATTCTAACCCACTTGTAGGTTTTACTGCTTCCTATCTTCCTTTGGTATACATTTTTGGTCAATCTCAAGATCAGAAAATAAACTGAACACAAAGAAAGGGAGTTCAGTTTCTTCCATTTGGGGCCCTGTAAGAAGTCCTGAGATGGAGCTTAGTGAGTAAAGGGCCGAGGCTTTGACGTGCAGTTGTGATTCTCACCTTTTTATCCCTCAGAGACAGTTCCTAGTCTAGTCCGCACTTAAAGTCAGAAATAACTCTTGGAATCATTTGACTTAGACCACAATCCTTAGAATTAAAGGAACAATTTTTGTTTTCTTTGGACACATATGATGAAACAAATATTTGCTTCTTACCTTCTTCCTGTCACTTTCCAAGGTTCAGGGAGAGCTCCTACTGCCCTGAGGTAGACATGATCTTGGAAAATTGTTGTTGTTGAATGCAGTGGGCATGGTTTTGGGCTGTACCATCCTTATCTTTTTTTTTTTAGTTCTTTTTGTGGCAAAGTGAATCAGGTATCCAGAGTACAACTTATTGTTTGGAGGTAATAAATAGGAGATATGTACATATTCTCTCCCTTCGGGGCAGGACTTAAACAAGAGACCCTGGAATTGGACAGTGATATATTAAGCCAAGGAAACTACTAATGTTTGCTCTGAGCAATTTTTTCTTATCTCTCTGTGCCATAGTTTCCTTTAGAGTTAAGAATAATAAAAGTGTCTGCCTAATGTTGTGATGATTTCATGAAATAACATACATCAAGTGCTGAGATCATAGCATGGCATATAGTGAGACTCCAGAAACATTTAGCTACTTTGATCAGGAGGAATTATGTGTCCTCTATTTTGTTAGAAAAAAGAATTATTTTAAGTTTATAAATTTCTCCTCCTTTTGAGACACTAAGAGATTTCCTGAAGGACACATTTTATTTTCCCAAGAGTTTTGAGCTAATCCTTGGAAAGGCAAACTGCTAATGAAGGGAGAGATTTGAAGAGAATGGCGAACATACATACTGGATATTGAGAGGAGTGGCTGCATGAGCCTGAGACTTGTGTCAGGGTTCCCAGGCCATTTTAGATAGGTGGCCATGAAGTTACCATGATTTGGGTCTGCTCCATTGGGGGTTTCTTTCTCTGTCACCGCACTTAGTTGTGCCAACATAGTCATGACAAAAGTGGATGGTTGGGCTCTTTCAGAAGTCAAAGTTTGGCAGAAATGATTACAAAGGACTGAGAGTGGGGCAAGAAAATTGAACTTAATTATGAGGGAGCAATCATAATGCTGACCATAGGTTTAAGGACGATAATGACGAAGATTAACATTAGATGGTCTTAACAAGTAGAAGAAAAGTTGTGGGATCAGTGAATTGGAAATTTGATGAGGTTGAGGAATGACTGCAGTCAGTTTCCTTGAGTAAGTGGTTATGTGGTTGTAGTTCAGGTAGGCTATGTGACTTCATTTTGCGATTAAAGTAGTCTTTAGTGACAGAACAGGGCATGCAAATGGGAGGGGTGGCTACTACAGGGTGGCAGCAAAAATGCCTGGAGATGGGAGGTTCAGGCACGAGGAGACCAGGGTGCTCATGTGTCCTGCAGATGGCAAAGCCCCTGAAAATAGTGATGGATTTGGGGTAGAGAAGAGGTGGTAAGCAGGTGCTGAGGCGTCACAGCATGGGATGGGTGTGGGGCACAGGATGTTAGAGAATAACAACAATGAAAAGGGAGAAGACAGGAATCTGAAGCTGAGTACAGGTTCTTCAAGGGGGAGAGGTCTATACAAGATGGAGAGCGAGAGATGACAATTGACTCAAACTTTAGACATTTACATATATTAAATAAATGAGTGGATTTTAGAATCACACCTTTCCTCTTTCTCACACAACCATGAAAGATGAAACCAAGATTCAGGGGCAAGGGAGAGTCCTTTATTTCTGTTTTATAAGGTCACATTTTACCAACCCTGCTCAGCCCTGCCTATCTCAACCAGATGGCTCACAGACCTCTGACTTTTTGCATTGCTACAAAAGAGAAACCAATGGCTACTAAAGAAAGTGACAACCCTTCTCTCTTCCTCTGCTGCTGTCCTTTTTGCCTTCTGCACAGCCTCTGACAGCATGTTTTCTTGCTTAGTATTTCAAGTTTGATGGTAATTTCAGGAAACACTTTCCATTCATAAAATGCAAATGTATTCAAAATCTCACTCACTAATATAATTTTCCCATTGATGTTTAAAAATTCTTGCAAGTCTAAAAAAAATCTCTTGAACATTCATTTTAATTTCTTCTAAGCAATACTAATGAATTCCCTGAATAGAATAGAACTTTATGACCTTCTTAATTGATTGTTTGAAAATAAACTTCCAATTTCCAAAGGATCAGAATTTTCTCAGCTCAACATTCATCTTTGAGTAGAAGGGGTTGAGTGTGCTTTTTAAAGGATTCTCATCCCTTATAACTGAAATGGTGCTTGTACTCCAAAATGAGATTTATTGAATGAACTGAAGACAAGTTTTCCCACTGGAAAGGTTTTTAGAAGCCCAGAGCCCAATCCTCACAGCCACTCCTCACCTGTCACACTGTGACTGGATGGTGTCTCACTTGGGGGTTTGGGGACCAGTATCCTGGTCATAGTCTATAATGTTCAGGCTGTAAATAAGGAATCACATTGTCAATTTTCTGGTCTGAGTGCTATTCTTATCTTCCAAAGGAAGAAACTGAAGGCTTCTGGGATGAGGGAAGAGTTGTTTTTCTGATCTTTGTAAATTCCATATCTAGGACATGGTGATTCCAATAGGACCTACAACTCCTTGTATACATTTGTTTTGTGTAGGACATTGAGTAAGTGCTTTCTAGCTCTTCATATTTAACACTAAGATAACCTACTGAGGTAGGTACATTAATTGTCTACATTTTAAAAATGCAGGTACTGTGGTCTAGAGAGATAAACTCACCTAAGATAGAAGTGGAAGAGCCAGGGTTTGAATCCAAGAGATCAAACTGTTGCTGGGTGGGATGTAGTGTGGCACTCTGTGGATTATTTGACCTGCCAGAGAAAAAAATTTAAGAGTGGATCCAAGTACAGAGTTTGTTAGAGAGAGAAGGAGGATTGGACAACAAGCATGGGCATCTTAAAAGAAAGGATGCCCTTTTACTTTTTGACAAGAAGCTTGATATAGCTTTAAATGATTATTATGCTAATCATGAGCTAAAGGGTGGGCTGCTGGTATCTGGACTCAAGTTTCAATTACCACTTCTCTACCTGTGTTGAGCTAAGGGGGTGGAGTTTTCCTGAATGTACATTTTGCCAGTGACAGGAAGCCTGATAGACTTTTACAGAGATTATTATGCTAACCATGAACCAAAAGGTGGGCTGATTAACATTTCTCCACTTTTGATGGACTTTTCTGAATGTGCATTTAACTTTGACTTCGATTTTTTTTCTCTTAAAAAATTTTTTGGGCCAGGCTTTGTAGCTCAGCCTGTGATCCCAGCACTTTGGGAGGCTGAGGTGAATGGATTGCCTGAGCCTGTGGGTTCAAGACCAGCCTGGAAAACTTGGTGAGACCATGCCTCTACAATAAAATAAAAAATTAGCTGGGTGTGGTAGCTTGCACCATAGTTCTGGCTACTTGGAAGTTTGAGGCAGAAGGACTGCCGGAGCCCAGCAGGTTGACGCTGGGGTGGCAGTGAGTATGCCACTGCACTCCAGCCTGGGCAACAGAGTCCCCACAACGCCCTCCCGCCCCCCAATTTTTTTTATTTCAATAGCTTTGAGGGGTATGAATGATTTTGGTGTGGGCTTTAAGTGTACCCACCACCCCCAACTGTGCACATTGTACCTGATAGATGATTTTTTTGTTCTTCCATCTCTTCCCCTACTTTTGAATCTCCAGTGTTCACTATATCATATTCTATGTCTTTATCTTTACACTTGTAAGTAAGAACATGCAGTGTTTGGTTTTCTGTTGTTGAGGTAGTTCGCTTAGGATGATCTCTGATTTCATCTAAGTTGTTGAAAAAGACATTATTTCGTTCTTTTTTATTAGCTGAATAGTATTTCATAGTGTATGTATACCACATTTTCACAATCCACTGATTGATTTGTTGATTGATGGGCATTTAGGTTGATTTCACATCTTTGCAATTGTGAATTTTGCAGTGATGAACATGCAGGTGCAGGTGTCTTTGTTATATAATAACCTCTGTTCCTTTGGGTAGATACCTAGTAGTGTGATTATTGGCTCAAATAGTAGATCTATTTTTAGTTTTTAGAAATCTCCATACCACTTTCCATAGAGATTGTACTAATTTACACTCCACCAGCAGTGTGTGTTCCCTTTTCTCTGCATCTGCACCAGTATCTATTTTTTTTTTTAAATTATGGCCATTCTGATTGGTATAGGGTGGTATCTCATTTTGGTTTAAATTTGCATTTCACTGATAATTAGCATTTTTCCATATGTCCCTTTACTATTTGTATATCTTCTTTTGAGAGATGTCCATTTATGTCATTTGTCTACTTTTTTTTTAAAAGCAGGATTTATTGAGAGGACAGGAATGCTCCCATAGTGGGAGGGGACCTGAGAGGGTTGCCCCATTTTTCTACTTTTTTAATGGGCTATTGTCTTTTTTCTTGCTGATTTGTTTGAGTTCTTTGTAGATTCTGGATATTTGTCCTTTGTCAGATGTGTAGTTTGCAAATATCTTCTCCCATTCTGTAGATTGTCTATTTGCTCTGTTGATTATTTCATTTGCTGTGCAGAAGCTTTTTAGTTTAATTAAGTCCCACATGCTTATTTTTGGCTTTGTTGCATTTGCTGTTGGGGTTTGAGCCATAAAATCTTTGCCTAGGACAGAAGAGTTTTTCCTAGCTTTTCTTTTAGGATTTTTATAGTTATGGGTCTGACATTTAAATCTTTAACCCACCTCGAGTTAATTTTGGTGTATGGGGAAAGATAAAAATCAAGTTTAATTTTTCTACATGTAGCTATCCAATTTTCCCAGTACCATTTGTTGAATAGAGTGTCCTTTCCCCAGTATAGGCTTTTATCTGCTTTGCCAAAGATCTGTTGTTCGTTGTCAAAGATCTATTGACTGTAGGTATTTGGGTTTATTTCTGGATTCTATTTTCTGTTCCATTGGTCCATGTATCTGCTCTTGTACCAGTACCATGCTGTTTTGATTACTACAGCCTTATAGTATAATTAGTCAGGGTGATGCCTCCAGCTTTGTTCTCTTTGCTTAGGGTTGCTTTGAGTATTCTGGCTCCTTTTTGGTTCCGTATGAATTTTAGGATTCTTTTTTCTAGTTCTGTGAAAAATGACATTGGTAGTTTGATAGGGATTGCATTGAATTTGTAGATTACTTTGTGTAATATGGTCATTTTAACAATATTCCTTCTTCCAATTCATGAGCATGAGATGTTTCTCCATTTATTTGTGTCCTCTAAAATTTCTTTCATCAGAGTTTGGTGGCTCTCCTTGCAGAGATCTTTCACCTTTTTGGTTAAATATGTTTTACAATGATTATTATGATAACCATGAATTGAAATGGTGGGCTTCACTGGGAAGTCCACATTCCAGCCTGTAGAGTGGTCAGGACTGTAAGAAAGATATCTGAATGCTTACTCAATTTTAGAACTACCTACAGAAAGCTTACTTATCTATGTCTAATCTATACTGAATAACCTGCCTCAAAAGTACAGAAAGAAAACCCCAGGACTTGAACCTGGACCTTTAGCCTGATGAGTAAACCTGAGCTTATATTTCCTCTTATCCAAATTCATAACTTAAAAACTTGGGGAGTCACTGCCTAATAAGGCCTTGCCAGATAGGGCTTACTATCTACTACCGTATATACTAGAGATTGTTTTGCAACCTGACTCTGGCATAACATAACAAATAAAGAAGGTTTGTGGCCCTGCAGTCATCTCTTATGGATTCCTAGACTCTGGGGAACCTTATAAGACACTTTATCCTCTCTGAAGTCTGCCACATATAGGGATTCATCTACATAACAAACCTGGAGTTTTCCACCACCTTACCTCAACAAAGCATCCCCTCTACTAATTTCCCAAATAGAAAGGAACTACAAATGACCAGACAAGAAATCTTTGAATCCACCTATGACCTGCATGCCCCCACTTGGAAATGGACAAACCAATGAAAATACCACATGTATTAATTTATGGTTTCTTTTGACTTCTACCTTCTTAAAATGCATATAACCAAGCCACCATTTGGCCATTTTCTCAGGACCTCCCAAGATTAGGTGTTCTGGGCTTAAGTCCTCAAGTTTGGCTCAAGAATAAACCATCATAAACTATTTTACAGAGTTTGGCATCTTTTCACCAACAAACCTTCAGACCAGTGTGTTCTGCTATTATTTTTTATTGTTGTTGCTGCTATCGTTTCCCTTATTTGCAAGATCCCAAATAAAACTAACTGGCTAAGAGCTAGAGACTTTGAGAAAGAGAAAAACATCTCACTCTCACCCACCCTTTTTCTGACTTGTCTGCCTGGTTATCATTCGGGAGGGAAATGCAACTTCTAGGGCCTGTTGCTCTGACTATTTGATTTTGAAAGGGGGGTTGTCTGCGGCAGGGCCTGTCACTTTGTTAATTTACCTCCTTTTTTTACTGCTAGTCAGTCGATTTCTCCAAGGTTGAAACAGGCTCTTGAGACCAGCACTTGAAAGTTTCATTCTAGCACTTTCTGAGGCAATAAATGAGGAGCTGTATTTGAGTCAATCTCAGCTTAGTGCAGGACTCCTGGGTACTTCAAGAAAAAGGTGCCTCTTCTGAGATAAAGGGAGTTGGCTTCACCCAAGCTTGGGAGACTCCCATGTGGAATGGAAATGCTCATGGGAGCAGGTCTCTTGGGACCCTTAGCATGTTATGCCCTTCCTCCTGCATATCACTATGCCCAGTTCTGATACTTCATCTGGCCCCTTAAGGCCTTGTCAGCCTTTTCTCTTCCTTTCAACTTCTGGAAGTTTCCTCGAGTTTAACCTTAGCCAGCAAAAGTTTTCCACGTTGCCAAGAAGGTTGCTTGCAGGTTTTCTTTACAGCTCTGCTTGGACAGACCATAAAACACATACTTTTCCTTTGTTCCACTCCTTCTTCCTCAGGACATCAGAAAACCACCCAAGGAGCCATTGATCTTTCTCTTGGGCCATTTCTCTGCCACCTACCTTGTCTCTGGGTTGTTTCTGTGATTCTAGCCTTTCCCACATCCCTCCCCAGAACTGAAGCTCTTGGGAAATATAAGAGCAAATCTCATAGCCAAAGAACATGGTACCTAGACCATACTCCAAAGGAATGAATGACAAGCTTTTAGCTTAGTCATTAAACTTGGCTCCACTTGGCCGAGAACAAGACTGATCTTCAACTCCTGAAGGAAAGTGTTTCCATTTGTTGTCTCTGAATTTGAAACTTACCTCTCCTGAAGAAATGTTTCTATTTTTTTATGTCACATCTTTGAAGAAAAATCTTAAATTTTATTAGTGAAAAAATATACGAAGTACCTACTATGTCTGATGTAGCTCCAGGTAGGGCCACTGACAAGCAGGTGCTCTGATAGGTGAAGGGCTGCCACCCCTGTGGAACTGGGACCTCTGAAGGCTTGCCGCTGACCACTGACTCCCAGTCCCATTAGCTCAGTGCTGATGCTTACAGAAGGAACAGAAGGTCACTTTTCCCTTTGTGTTTTTCATCAGGAAAAAATATATATACATATACTCTCCTCTATGTAGCTCCCTTAATGAGCCTTAGGATTGCCGAAGGGGCAAGTGGCATGTACATCACAGACAATGAGATAGCAGCATCAAAAAGAGAGATACTCCAAGTGGCTTTAAGTATCAGCATTTTTACAACAAATCTCTAACAGAATATAGAAAAAAAAGAACTAGAAGAAAATTTTTTTAACCTGTTGTCAGTAATCATATGTTTTCTAATGCTAATATTGTTACCCAGGACTGCTGTGTGACTGTTTTGTGAGTGATTGTGATAAAAAGAAATAATTAATTAAAGTAGTATCATTGAAAACCAGGATCTTCAGCGTAGGATAAAGAAAAAACATGTAAGATTGATGAGGTTAGGTAAATACCCTATAATTTATAAATGCATATTATCTATCTTCGTCTACTGGAAGGTTTAGAAAACAATGGACAATTTGGTAGCAATAAAAACCTGTAACACCCAAATTGTGATCATTATATATCATTTGTCACCAAAAAGAGCCAAGGTTCCTTTAAAAAATGGCTGGAAATGTACAATTTATGCCTGGAACATTTTGTCCTACTAGAAAGCAAGGAAGGGATTACAGAATAATAAGATCACGTCAAAAAGACTCAGGAGGCAACATTAAGAGGTTTTCACTAACCAAAGATGAGACAATCTAAGCATCAATAAGTTTAATAACCATACTGAATGAAACCTAGAAAATATATTTAAATTCATGGTTTCATAATGAAATGTCAAAACATAATATTAGGAAAACTAATTGACTCCAGTGGAGGATGTTCATGAGCAAACAAAATAATCTCATATTTTGACAACTGATAAGAACTAAGCATTTTTTCCTTTCCTATATAAGCCATTATATATAATAGTTAAACAGAGCATTTGATAATTATGCCATAGTTTAACTTGATAGATGAGAACTTTTAGAAACTTTTCTGAAAGTTTTATAACTAATAGATTCTGAAGGAATATGTAGATTGTTACTATTTTGAAAATTCCTAATAAGTTAATGGATCAAGGTGACAGCTGGTAAGACTCCAAATAAAGGGCTATTAGACATTATGGGCTACTGTACTAAACTACTTAGCTATCTGTAAAGTAGGGTTACTAAAAAAAAATCTATTTTTTTCAAGTCACTAGGACTATCTAGTAATATATTGAAAATGCATAGATGGAGAAATGTGTTTTAAAAACAGACCATAAAGAAATATTATACAAAATCTATACTTTGAGAAAATCTACAGGACAAATTTCCAAATTTCTTCTATAAGTGAATAAAGACAGATAGAGACAGAGAGAGAGAAAGAGAGAGAGAGAATTTATTGTTTTTAAAATTATTATTAACAATTTTAGATGTGATAATGGTATTGTGATTATGTTTGTAAAATAAGTTTTTGCTGACATTTATGGAACAGTTGGGAAAACTGTCAATATGGATGAGAAGTAAACATCAGTGTTAGATTTAAAAAAAAATTTATTTGTATCTATTTTAAAGATGTGGGGTACAATTCAGGATTAGGTAAATAAGAGGTCATCATACAGGTAAAGTTTGGGCCTCCTTTTGGTCCCACTTTGTCTGATTAGAGATCAGGTACCCATGTTGATGTTATGTCCCCACCCCTCCAGCAGCATTCTGCTACTGCCAAACCCTTTCTTATAATGTTATGATAAATGTTCAGTGTCTGCTTATGAGTGAGAGCATGTGGTATTCTGTTTTTAGTTTCTGTGATAGATCACTGAGTATGATAGATTTTAAATCTATCCAAGTTGCTGTGAAGTTCATGATTTGGTCCTTCTTTAGGGCTGCATAGTAATCCATCAGGGATATGTACCACTATATTTTTTTTAACCCAGTCTACTTTCAATGGGCAGAATGGTTGGCTCTATGCTTTTGCAATTGTGAATAAAGCTGGGCAACCCCTTCGGGTCCCCTCCCACTGTGGGAGCTTTTCTGCCCCTTCAATAAATCCTGCTTTCAAAAAAAAAAAAAATAATGCTGCAATAAACATATGTGCAGGTACATTTTTTATTGAAAAATTTGAGTTCCTCCAGGTATGTTCCCAGAAGGATGATTGCTGGGTCATATGGAAGGTCAATTTTTGGATCTTTTGGGAATCACCACATTGTTTTCCACAGAGGTTGTATTAGTTTACACTCCCACTAACAGCACAGAAGTTTTCCCTTTTCCCCGCATCCTTTCCAGCATCTGTTGTTTTTTGAATTATTGATGATGGCCATCCTGGCTGGAGTTAGGTGATCTCTCACTGTAATCTTAATTTGCTTTTCTTAGATGATTAGTGAGCCTGAGCATTTTTCCATGTATCTGTTGGCTGCTCATATGTCTTCTTTTGAGACGAGTCTATTCATATCTTTGGCCCATGTTTTAATAGGACTGTTTGTTTTTTATTTTTCCTTTTGGCATGTTTGAGTTCCTTGTAGATCCTGGATGTTAGGCCTTTGTAAGATATACAGTTGGCAAATATATTTTCCCAGTCGGTGGGCTGTCTCTCCACTCTCTTGATGGTTTCTTTTGCTTTGCAGGAGTTTTTCAGTTTGATGAGGTCCCACCATTTATCTTAGTGCTTATGGCATGGACATCTGGGATTTTGATCAGGAATTGGTTGCCTATTTCAATTTCCATAAGGGTGTCTCCTGCGTTTTCTAAGATTCTTGTAGTTTGAGGTTTTACGTTTAGGTCTTTGATCCATTTAGAGTTGATTTTGTGTATGGTGATAGGTAGGGATCCTGTTTCATTCTTCTGCATGCAGTCAGCCAGTTTTCCCAGCATCATTACTGAATAAGCTCTCCTCTCCCCAGTGGTTTTTGGTGGAGGCTTTGTGGAAGAAGAGTTGGTTGAGAAATTGAGGGTTTCTGCTTCCATAATCTTTATCCTGTTCCATTGGTCTATATGCCTGTTCTTATACCAGTACCAGGCTGTTCTGATTATTGTAACCTTATAGTAAAGTTTAAAGTCTAGAAGTGTGATGGTTCCTGCTTTGTTTCTTTGCTAAGGATTGTTTTGGCTATTCATAATTTTTTATGTTTCCACATTAATTTCTGTGTTGTCGTTTCCAAGTCTGAGAAAAATGATGTTGGTAATTTAACGAGTATTGTGTTGATCTGTAGATGACCTTTGGTAGGATGGACATCTTAACAATGTTGATTCTTCCAGCCTATAAGCATGGTATATTTTTCCATTTGTTTGTGTCATCTTTGATTTCTTTGTGTAATGTTTTGTAGTTTTCATTGTAAAGGTCTTTTACTTCTCTGGTTAGGAAGATGCTGAGGTATTTTTTTTGTGTGTGGTTATTGTTAGTGGACTTTTCATTTGGTTCTTTGCTTGCTTGGTGTATAAGAATATTACTGTCTTTTGCACATTTATTTTGTACCCTGAGACTTTGCCAAAATCCTTTATCAGTACAAGGTGATTTTTGACAGATTCTCTTGGAGTTTCAAGGTATAAGATCATATCATCAGCAAAGAGGGATAACTTAACTTCCTCTTTTCCTATTTGAATATCCTTGATTTCCTTCTGTAGTCTGATTACTCTAGCTAGGACATCCAACACTATGTTGAACAGGAGAGGTGAGAGTGGGCAGCCTTGTCTTGTTCTGGTTTTCAGGAGAAATACTTCCAACTTCTGTCCGTTTAGTAATATGTTGGCTGTGGGTTTATTGTAGAAGGCTTTTACTATTTTGAGATGTGTTCCCTCTATGCCTAGGTGTTCAAGGGTTTTTGTAAAGAAGGGATGCTGGATTTTTAATGGGGCAGGCACGGGGCCACAAATGGTGGGCCCATTGCCAGGGGTGAGCTGTGCTCTGAGACGCAGGTTACATTTCAGATTAGGAGACCTGTGTCGGTCTTCTTTTAGATGGACTTGACCCCACTGTAGCCTGTTTTAGAGCTACATTTTTAGAGAGACATCAGCAGAAGTGTCCCTCACCTCCACTCCCATTTTCACATCACCTCTCTTAGATCCTCATATTTGGGCCAATTACCCCATTGAGTCCTTCAGGAGATGGTACATGGATACTCTTGTGACCTGTCAAGCAGCCCTGAGAGGCTCCTGGAAGCAGAGTAGTCAGAGACTTCAGACTCCAAGACAAGGTCCCAGTCCCAGGGAAAGTGGATTCGTGATGGCTCCTGAAACCTGTTAGCACCTCAGGAGATGGGTTTAAGCCTGCTCCGCCATACTCCTATATGTCTCTCTCATAACCTGCCTGGTGTGAGCTCATGCTGAGATGAAAAGTCCAGTCTATGCTGCCAGCAGCTTCAAGGTATCCGGTTCTCTGAGGAGATCCTCTGAGCCCTGGAAGCATGTGGGAGAAAATGAGCTGAATGCTCTGTGATTTGGTTGTTCTCTCTGCTCCCCCAGGCTGGTCTGGGAGTGATGCTATTGGGAGTGACCATTCAGTTTTCATTTGTAATCAGAAGCTTGGGAGCATGACTGAAAACCTGAATCCTGGACAACAAAGAGTCCTTTCAATCAAAAAGAGATCATGCAGACTTTATCACAGCGGAAGGAGAAGGAGGAGGGGGAACACAAGGGCAGCCCCTCTCTTCTAGCTTGTCTTGGATATCCAAGGATCGTCCTCCGTTGCTACTAATGATTGCTTTTGATTGTGCTGGGCGACACCCACTCTGAATCACTGCCAGAGGCAACTGCAGGAGCTCTCAATGACAGTGACACTAGCACTGAACCACCATTCCCAGATCTGGACAGTCAGTAGGGTAAGGGACAGAGAACTTGGTAAAGCTGAAGCTTTTAACTCACTACCAGCCCAGAGCTGGGTGTTGTGGAGCACTGCAAAGGGTGTAGGAAGTGTGGTGTTGGCTCTGTTTGGGGGTATTTTCAAGGGAGAGGCCCCCAGTTCTCAGCCATCTAATAATGGATACAGAGTGCCATGCTGTGCAAGGTGCACTCTATTACAGGATTTTATTGTATTTTAAACTTTTTATTATGTAAGATTTCAAAAATGCATAAAACAGGAGAGAACAGGACAATGAATCTACCTGTCAACAGTTATCAGCATATTTGTCACTCTGGTTTAATCAATATTTCCACTTTTCTTTTACTGGAGCATTTGAAGCAAATCCCCAAACATCATGTCATTTCTTCTGCAAATATTCTCACTATATATCTCTAACAAATCATGATATTTCACCATAAACTCCTTTTCATTTTAACATCTAAAAATGTAAATTATAAACTATATACATCTCATAACCAATCCCTATTTAAGTCTCCCTGATGACCTCAGAAGCAGTTTCTTACAGTTGGTTTATTATAGTCAGGACCCAAAGCCCTCAGATTGCATTTACTTGTATGCCCCTTCAATCTCTGTTCCTCTATGAAAGTCCCCAGCCTCCTCTTTGTTTTGTTTTTTCTCTGCCACTGCTTTGCTGGAAAAACTGTCATTTTCTATGCAGAAGGTATCACATTCTGGATGGGTGGTTTACTTTGTTGTGCAGTCTTCCAACTTGTGTTTCCAGTCCCATAGTTACTTTAAAGTAACCACAGCTCGATTGGCTAGACTCAACTCAGGTTCCATTTTTGAGGACAAGAATACTATTGTGGCGGTGCTGGGACCTTCCTGTCTCATCACACCACAAAGTATGTGATGTCTGCTTAGTGGTGACTCAAAGATTGATTAGTTAAAAGAAAAAAAGATTGGTGTGTTTAATTAGTGTCTCTCTGATCCCTCTTATAAAGTTCCCTATCATTTTTTTCCTCTAATGTTTTTAACATCCGTCAATGAACATTGTCTTTATTCATTATTTTATTTGAAGTTCCAAAATGTTGGTTTTCCAAGCCTACTTTTACTTCTGTATTCATAAGTTGTAATTCTTCAAAAAGAATAACTTTTATTGATACATAATAATTGTACATATTTATGGAATACATGTGATATTTTGCTATAGGCATGTAATTTATAACAATCAAATCAGGATAATTAGGATCTCCATCAGTTCAAACATTTATCCTTTATTTGTGTTGGGAACATTCCAAATCTCTTCTGGCTATTCTTGAAATATACTATAAATTATTATTAACTATAGTTGAACTATAGTTGACCTATTGTGCTGTCGAACACTAGAACTTATTTATTTTTCCAAATTGTATTTTTGTACCCATTAACCCACATCTTCTAATCTCCACTTTCCCAGACTCTGGTAACCATCATCCTACCCTCTACCTGCTTAAGATCAACTTTTGAGCTCCTATGTGTGAGTGAGTCCATGCGATATTTGTGAAAAGGAGAATTTTTCTTCACTAACTATGGCTGCTTTGTAATACTAACTTGTATTAAGATATAACATTTGTTTATTTTCTTTTAATTTTCAATTTAATGTTGTGTTCATTTTATAAAAATCAGTTCTATTTAGCATTCAAAATATTCATTAAGCATTTATGAACTTGTATATTTGTTGTGTTTCAATCTATTCCAGACATTATTTGTTTTACGTAACATCTTAGGCCAGTGGCACTTTCTTCAACAAATGACTGTGTCTTTATTTTATTTTTTTCAAGTGTTTTATTTTGAAGAATGTTGAACATATGCCTCTTCTTTTTGACATGGAACTACAGTATTATTCATATTTCCCTTTTCTGTCACAGTAATAGTTTGCAGACTTAGTTTGTGCATCCCCTGCTCTAGACCTCAACTCCAACATTCCTCAAAAGATTCCTCGTTCTGTTTAGTGGAAAGTTGAATCCATAGACTAGATTCTGGATATGTGTAATACATGATTTTATTTAATCTTTGAAATAACTGTAAAATATATCTATTATAAATAGCTAATATTTTTAGTAGATAAAAAATCTGAAATTTACAGAGTTCAATAAATGCATTATTGTCAAGATCACAAAGCTAGATAATTAAGATCTCAGGAGTATTCTACTTGCTGTGATGAAGCACAACATGGATAAATATTTTTGTATTCTAAGATTTTATAATCAAGTTAAGAAGATCCACATGTAAGCAATGATTTGAGAACATTCTGAGGTGACCAACATTAGTGTTGAGTCCCTTGGCCACAAGAAGTTGGTTACTGGCATAAGGAGCAAGGTAGAGATAATTGTGGAGACTTTATCACTTATTAGTGAATGGGTGAGCAGCATATAGCAAAACCTTAGTATTTTATTTTGAATGTTCTCAGAATCAGAGCCTATGATGAATAATCGGGTTCTAATCGTTGGTTTGGGAGGTGACCTTCAGAAGCAGGAGTGAGAGGACAGAAAATTGAATCAGGAGAGGTGCTTTCCTAGGAGAAAGGAAAGCATGTGTCCACATCAATATGTGACTATTTATGGCAACTTTACTCATAATAGCCAAACTTGGAAATGATCAAATAGCCATGAACAAGTAAATGGTTAAAAGTAATATATATATGTAAGCAAATACTAGTTGTTAGTAAAAAAGGAACAAACTAATACAACACAGATGAATCCCAGAAACAGTATACTGGGATTTATGGTTTGATTTGTTTGTATAAAATTCTAGAATTTGAAAAACTGATCTATAATGAGAGAAAGCAAACCAGTGGTTACCCAGCATGGGGATAAGGAGTATGGAAAAATGAACTACAAGGGACATGAGAAAACTTTTTTGGGTGATGAAAATATTCTATACCTGGAGATGGTTACAGGGGTGTATGTTTATCAAGCCACATAAAATTGTATGCTGAAAGCGGGTGCTTCTGATTAGAAGTTATTTATAACTAACTCAAGTTGATTTTACAAAGCCCATCAAGGATATTTCCTAATGATGACTGCCATAGACGATGGGGTTTTCTCTGTAGGGACTGCTGAGAAACCTAAAGGACGTAGCCCAGGATGGTTTATCTGACGGACAGGAGGCAGGGACATTTATACACTGGCTGTTGTTCCCCTGGCTGAGAGTTGCCCCAGAAGTACCAAATTCCCTGCACTACTGAATTGAATCTGCCTGGTTTTATCATCAGCCATGGCGAACCAGCGATCTGGCACTAAGCCTTTCCCATATACCCAAACAGCACACAGTTGAAGCATGTAACAGTAATAATACCATTGACAGTAGAGCAGTGACAATGACTGATGCTGCTGGTTACTCCTGTTCTCTGTAGCATCTGCTCTTTCTGGAGACAGCAGGGTGCAGAACTGTCAGGTGAGGTTCATGTTTTCATACTTGGGTATCAAGTTTCCTTTTTCTCCTACCTTCACGTGTGACTTGGATGAATTGTCCAAGTCTTCTGAAAGAGTGATGTCAAATGAAGAGTGCTATTTAAATGTATTTTAATGACACTTGATCCAAGTTACTGTTGTGTTTTTGATATGAAATATTTACATTGTGAATATTTGAAAGTTACATTCTGTCTAGATAAATAATAAAGGCTATCTTTGAATTGACTCCCTATTTTATTGCCCATTAAGCAAGATGGCCCATTAACCTGTGCTCATGACCAGCAGCTCACAGATACTTTGCTGTGACTTGGTGTGGCTTGCTGTGACTTGGTGTGGTTTAATTCATGCTTGGATCCCAGAATCACTATGATTTTATCACTTGATTTTCCTCATTTATTAAAAAGCATATTGTATGCATGTGTTATTTTATTTTTGGATTATTCTATGGGATTAGTAAGCATTACTTGTTTGGGGAAGCACTTCTCAACTGGTTCTCCTGCCCAGAGTTATAAACTATTATGAAAGGAATATGTTCCCATTCTGCTGTAATTGTTGCATGTGTTACATCTAAATACTTATAAACCCTACAGTATAATATTGTATTTTTACTATAAGCAGCCACATGTACTTTTTTCTAAAAATAAGAGCAAAAACAATATTTTAAATTCACATATTTACTATTTCAGGTAGGTAATGCATTTTAAGAGAAATGTTTTTAAAACATGGCATAATAGACCAAGAGTGATCAGGCTGTGGAATATGAATATCATGTCAAAAGTTGAGGAAACCAGGGAAATAGCCTGTTAAAAGGGGGATTAGGATTCTTAGTGTTGTCTCCACTCCCTAGCCGTTTTGAGAAGCGTGCTCTCTGAGCTCAGAAGATTCTTGGAGAAAAGGGGCAGTTGTTGGGAGCCAGCCACGGAGGCCCACTGAACGTTAGGGATCAGGGAGGGCCGTGGACCCCGAGACCAATAGGATGTGTTCGGGAGCCATTGACCCCATTTTCCTCCTCCTTTTACTATGCAGCGCAAGTAACCTAAAGGAACTCTGCTGATCTAAGCTGAAGGCTCTGTGACTGTGATAGGCATGGCTCACTCTAGAAACCCATTGTTCCTGTTTCCCATAAACTGTGGTTTCAGCTTAGGTATTAGATATAATTCAAATTCGGTCACATTTGGGAGCCTTTATACAGTACAAGCTTTCTTTATAAGATTTAAAAGTATATTTGTAGAATTAGTATATACTTATGGAGAGCTGTTTTCAGCTTTTCAATGGTGTAGATGACTATCTAGAGTTATCAGAATTGGCCTAGTACAAAGTTTGGGCTTGGCCACATTCCTGAGGGCCCAGCGCGTACTTTGGACTGGGCTGCATTCTTTTAGGCTGGCTTTAGCTACAGTTAGTGTAAGGTTTTTCTACCTATTATAGAAATCGAATTTATTTTATTCATAGAAAGTATTATAGAATAGGTCATGCTAACGTCAGGGAATCATGTTAATTCAAGCATGACCAATCATGATATTTTGAATACAGTTAACTTTAGAAATTTCATTGTCTCTATTTTCTACTATTGTGGTTTTGGCCTTAGTACATTTATAGTTTATATTTGGGTTTTATTTTTAGAAGCTTTGTTGCTGATGATCAGCTTTATATATTAGGATTAGGAATTAGAAACTTTCATAGCAATTAAGATAGATATATAGGACTTTAGAATAGCCATTTTGTTAAGAGATTGTAGTCTATTGTTCCAAAAGGTGGCCCACCGTGAACCTTGGACTGGGCCACATCCTGTAGAGCCCAGTGTGATCTTTGGACTGGGCCACATTATTTAGGAATTGGTTTAAACTATACTTAAGAGCTTCAGTAGCATTGTGTAAGTAGTATTAGCATAGAATAGAAAGGTAATAAAATTTAAATTAGTCATCATGGGTGTTGTATGCGCATGAGCTTTAGAAGTTATTGATTATCAGAACATCATGATGCTAGTAGGGATTGTTGCACTGCTTTTGAAGAGCATTAACTAGCAAAGGGAACAATAAGAAAATCTTGGGGTTTGTCCTTCCTCATACCTGAGAAAATATCTGGTGGGTGGGGGACGCCCCTCCTGCACCTGGCTTTATGTTCACGTGAAAGACTTGTGAGACTGTCTGTGTAAAATTTGGGGATAAATAACTGCTGTGACTTCCAATAAAATGGCTTCTGCTCATTTCACTGAACAGTTATCCACTTTCTTTTTTTCTCTTTCTTCTTCTTTATATCTATCCCTCCATCTTTCTTTCTTTTAATATCTATCCCTACTACAGAATTGGCTTCTGCGCTAGACAGAATCCAGTCTCTTTCTTTCTCCCCCCTTTCTCTTTCTTTCTCTTTATTTCTCCAGAATAATCACCGACGCTGCCACACCTTCCAAGGGACCTCCTAAATCTCCCCAAAACTTGCAGAGGCTGGCCCCCTGCAGGCAGTGGGCAGTGAAGTCCCAGGGTTCTAACTTCCCCCGACTGCTCATGGCCTGAAGGATGTTGGGATACTGCTGGATGAGGAATTGAGGCCAAGCAGCTTCAGCATAACTGGACTTCCCCAGTCTAGAAGCCCAACCACTTGATTCTAGGCACTAGACCCTGCTTGTTCCAGTCTCTGCATCCTTTCTCCTTCCCAAAATTCACAGGGTGACTCCAGTCTCCCCTTCAGACCCATTCTTCCCACTGTTTCTGACTGATCAAGCCCAGACTGAGGTATGGGAGAGTTTTAATTTCATTAACATAATTGTTTACTTTTCAATACACAAATATTATAATATATAGTATATATTTATACAAAAATATAATATATCCCTTGTAGAAAATAAATATGGATAAGCAAACAGAAAAATAAAAATCATGCAGAATCCTCTCCACTCCATGGATAATGATTTTTAATAACTCTTGCTTGTAAACTTTTCTCATGATGCTCTGGAAATTATAGGCATGTGGTCAGATACATTTGTCAAATTCTACATGGTAAGAATTTTGGAGAGACGTCAGTTTTACTTTATCTTTCCAACACATTTGATTATAAAGACTATTACCCCCAGTAAGATTGTTTATTGGAATTCTTGTTTTAGCTAGTCCTCTTTGGAAAATGCTGGAATTTACCTGAATAAGAACAAACCCCAGACCCCATGGTGGCCATGGAGGGAGATTTGTCTTGTGAAGACATCCTCCGCTCCTCTCCTCAACACACTTCCTCTCTAATATTTCTCATTAACGGTTGCTAGTGCCCCAT
The DNA here is from genome assembly GCF_000164805.1 of Carlito syrichta. NCBI lineage: Eukaryota > Metazoa > Chordata > Mammalia > Primates > Tarsiidae > Carlito > Carlito syrichta. Next base: position 28,751 of record NW_007232525.1, read on the forward strand.
TCTGGTTTTAGGGAAGGTTTCCCTCCATTAATTGAACTCAGTCCTTAACAGCCATCAGATGTAACAGAAAAGAAAAAGGAAGTGGACAAGGTGACCGTGGAGTGGTATCTCTCTTAGACAGGATTCACTCAACTCCTTCTGAGGCATCCTTGGCTTAACTCTTTGAGAAGAACCTGTTGAATCCTGACAACACTGAGTATGTCCTTAAGCAAGTCAGAACTCTCCAAAACAGAGCATGAGAGCCATGCCCAAGACCCAGATCTTTCCTTCCACATAGGTGAAGTTCTTTCAGAGGAACAATCTCTTCTATGTGGCTGGTGCCTGAAAATGTCCACCCACTTCAGGGACCAGGGTCTATGGGATGACTAGAGGTAGGGAGTGACTTGCATTCTCCTGTGACAGCATTTCATGCTACTGAGAAATGTTCTTCTCAGCAGGAAGTCAATAAATAAGCTGCCATCTATGAAATGTGAAGTGTGATAAAGTAAACTTGGCATTTCACCCCCCCACATTCCTCTTATGACCAATACACAACTCTATCTCCTGATTGTTGCTTTGTAGTGTCTGGGCACATCCTGTCTCTGCACTCGAGAGTCTTCTCAGATCAAATCCCTCAACCCCAGTTCTTCTCCAGGTACCAGGAGCAGAAATGAGTTCCCGCCCCTCCACAGAGACTCCTCACAGCACTTGTTCCAACCCCACACATACCATCTCCTTTTTTTTTCTTTTCTGTTAATCTCGTCTCACTCCTGATTTTTGCCAGAAGTTCTCTTACCTTTCTCTGCCTCTTCTCACTTTATTCCTCTCAAATGATTGGAGCTTTAGAAAGCAGTGTATACTCTACTTACATATAAAACATGTGTCTTGGATTAAATAATTTTTGAGGTCACTTCCACTCCTAGAAGGGGTGCTAGTGTAGAACAGGGAACCAGTATCTGATTCCTGCCCCTGGCTTGACCACAAGGTCTTAGGAAAGTTGCTTACCTTCTCTGGATTATAGTATTACTCACCTATCCAATGAGAAGATCAGATCAGAGGTCTCCAAGGCTGCTTCTCGGTATAAAACTAGATTCTATTACAATGCAAGTTTCTAGGGCATTCTTTCTGCATGTGCATGTGTGTAGGGGTGGGGTGGGGTAGGTGCAGTTTGGGGACTGGACTCAGCCCAAACACATGGCAGTTATCCACTTCTTCCAGGGGGATCCCACTCATAGGCTGCTTTAAACTGCTTATAAGTAATTTTCAGTTCAGTAAAAGTGACCCTCAAACCTTTTCCTTCAAGAAAAATCAGTTCAATGTTATGAACTCTTTTTGAGTCCCAGGATGACCTGGACTTTGTACTAGGTCTGAGCAGATTAGAGTTTGAAACATGAGGGAAATGAGGCCAGAGATGAGGGGTTGAACTGCTCCGATTCTTAAAGGGAGGCTGCACAGCTTGATCTGCCAGGAAAGGGCAAGGCTAGGCACTGAATCTCTTATCCAGGCCTGAACTGGGAGGTCCCTCATCTTTGTATTGACAGTCATCAGCCAAGTATATTACCCAGAAGGTATTTTATTACTGTCTTAAACATGGAAAGTTGGCTTCTTCAGGATTCTTGACCTTGGAATCCAGGCCTCCCCTCCCCATCTGCTGGGAACAAGAACTGGTAATTAGGCTCATCACTCCCTGAATGCTCTCTGCTCCTCTCAGCTTCTGAGTTATAGTTCAGGGTAGAATTGTCATGGCTTTGATGTTAGAAATTTGACCTGAAGTCATGTCCCTGTCATCGAACTTTTGGAGGAAAAGTTCGTTCATTTATCCAGGTCACAAGTCTGGCCTTTCCTGGCAGAGGACCTGTAGCATCAAGAAATGGGAGCAGCTCTCTGGACCTCAAAGAAGGCAAGGCTATGCACTCTGGCTTTGCCTCAGCCTTCTTTCAAGTGCTTCATGGGCCATTAGCATGATGTGCTACTCATGGTCAATTCATCAGAATGAGTGGTTGCTAGAACAATATTTCAATAATTAACACGACGGCTCATTGAAGATGGAAGATGGAGTTTGGAGAAGTGGCCTATGGTAGTCCTATAGGGATGAGCAGATCATGTTGGTGTCCTCTGTACAGCCATTGACCACAGGGTTCGGGGTCACCCAGTGGATGCCACTTGGCCTCTGTTTTCAACAGCACCAGCCCAAGGCCAACAACACAGGTTTCCTCTCTTCAAGGCTGATCCAATTGCTGCTGAATGCCAACCTGAGAGCAGGAATGTGACTGAGTCCTCAATAAGAAAACATTACTTCCAGGAGGTTTGATAAACAAACTTAATCTAGAGAACAAATGGGGAAAATCCTAACCAAGGCAGGTATGGTTCCCGATCCCTACTTGAATAAATAAGAAACCCGGGAATTCTCACTTTTAACAATATCAAGACCCTACCTTACCTGTGGTATCTTTCTGAGGACCCAAATTTTCTCAAGCTTATATATGACATTCAGGTCTCTCAAATAGTTTCCTCTGTATAGAAGAATAAGCAATAGGATATATTCATTGCAAAAATTATAATAACTCAGCCTTGGTAATGTATATTTTTTTAAAAATGTGATCGTTATCATTGAGTTTCATTTAAGTAAATACTGAAATTTGCTTACTTTTGGGAAGTATATCATTGATGGGAGGATGGGGGCTCCCTATGCTGGGTCATGGTGGGCAATGGGGCAGGGATGCCCACAAAGCCTTGTATCTCACCCCATCTGTGCCTCTGGCAGCTCAGATACAGGCACAGCTGTCTGCTGCATACCATTGTTTTCCTCTGACTTCTCCTTGTGCACCAGGGAGGCTGACACTTGGTGTGAAGGACACTTGGCTTTTTTAGTCCCATGCCTCAGAGACAATTTGGCTGGAAGGGAAAGGTCATATAATCTGTGCAACTTTTTAAAGGCACATGAGGATGGCAGGGCTGCTCAGCACAGAGACTCTTAAACTGGGTTTGGTACACTGTCTAGTAGGCCAGTTCCCCTCTGGTTTTCTTTCTGCAATTAAATGAATAAATTCTGTGTATTAATTAATACTTCTTAGTACTATGCATGCATCTAAAGGGCAGGAGATAGAAAAGCAATTAGGTCTATTTAGAAAATGTTTCAGCAATGGTTGTCCATAATAAAAATAACAAACACAAGTATGAATAATCCACTATGACAAGCAAAAATTTCATATGACACAGTTCTGCTGTGTTAATTTCAGAATGAGAACTGTTTCATTTTATGGCATATGAGAATATACATAAAGGCTATAAAGACAGTGCTCGGTGGGGAGTTATGTGGGGGGAGACTTGTAGTTGAAAAGAGTAAACAGGACAGAAGTAGTAGGGTGGAGGGAGGGCAGAACCCCCATGTCTGGGGCTGGCCAGCTTGCTGAGGCCATGCGGAGCAACCCAGCAGGGGCAATGAACTGTTGGGAAGACAGCAAGGCCAGTATAAATGCCAAACCTAAACTGTATCCATAAATAATGATGACTTTATTTTCCCCCATTGCTAATTAGAAACAATAATACACAAGGAAACAGAAGTTACTTAATGTATAATTATTCAGTCAGCGATTTTCAGATCATAAATATGGATTGCTGTGAGTTATCACGTTCAAGTCTTCTGAAATAGAATACAATATGCAAATGTGATTAACACATCTTTGTACCAATTCTGAAATCTGCTTTTCCTTTTTTAAAATAAAATGATTGTTGCAGCAAGGTGTAGGTCATTCATAAGTAACGGTTCTGTTCTACTCCCCATGTCCTTTCTCTGTATCTTACTACAGATTGAAAAGTTGAGACAGGTCAGCAGTTTCCTGTGAGAAAAACCCTCAGGACCTGAGACCCAAGCTGACCTGATAAATGATTGGCATTCTGCTGAGGAGTCAGAGGGCAAATCAGCTTGACAAAGGTAAAGTTTGGAGCTCTGTAGAAACATTTGCGAGGACAGCACAGGATCCACACCCCACACCACACTTCTCCCTCGGTGACCCTATCACTACCATCCTTGTGATAATGGTGCCCAGATCCTCACCCCCAGCCCAACTCTGTTTTCTGAGCTGCAGGATTTTTATGAGAGAGCCTCACCAGAATAGTTCACTGGCATCCCAAATTGAAAGCATACAAATGTAAATCTTGATCTATGTCCTCCTCTCATCGATCTGTTCTTACTTCAGCCTTCATTATCTCAGAAAATCACACCAAGCCAGAAATGTAAGAACTGAAGCCAGAAATTGCTCATCAGAAATGTAAGTCATTTTGACACCTTCTTTTCCTTCCTCCTCACTTCCAATTCATAAGCAATTCCTGTAATTTTTATCCCTAAAATAGGTCTCCCATCTCTCTTACCACCCCCTCCGCAGTCACTGTCAGGACCTAAGCCATAGCCATCTCTTACCACAGATTACAGGAGTCCCTCAACTGCTCTCCCTGATTCTACTATTGCCTCTAATTCATTCTCCACATAAAATTCAGAGTGACCTTTAAAAGTATATATTAGATGCCTGTACTTTTCAGCTTAAAATCTGTCAGTGCTTCCTGCTGCATTTCACATAAAGCCTGGACACCCAACCAGGTCAATGTGGCCGCCTCCTGCCTCTGCTCTGCCTGCTGCCCTCAGACACCTTGGCCTTCTCATGGTTTCTTGGAGATAAGTCCTCTACTGCCTCAGGGACTTGAAACATGCCATCCTCTCGGTTAGACATGCTCCTGATCCTTTCCTTCCCCCTGTTTTTCCTTCTCATCTTTCAGAACCCAGATAGCAGGTCAACTCAGAGGGAGGCCACTGAACAGATTTCCCCTGCCCTCTCCACAAGTATTGAGATCTGACCCTTTATGTCACCTCCTCAGATGATAACCATGGATTTTCACGTTTTCAGTTTAAGTAAATGAATAAGTACCATAAACTTTTATAGAGAAAACCACTTACTATGGTATGGTGGAAAGAAGCTTTGATCAAAATGTAGGAGACTTGGATCACTCCTCATCAAGCTGTCACCTTGCCTTATACCTTTGTGCAAGTCTCTGTGCCTCTCTGGGCCCAAGCATCCTTCACTGTAGAAGAAAGAACTGAAACGGGCCATCTTTAAGGATCTGAATTTCATCATCATAAGAAATGTTTCAACTCCATGCATCCTTTGTGTGCTCACCTCCTATATATACAAGAGTCTCTTATGATACCTTATTAGTTACGTGTGTCAGACTAACCAGTTTGTGGGTGAACATTTTAATCATGAGATCTATCTAAGTTTCTGCTCAAATCTGAGGGGACCCTCTTCAATCGCCCTTGTGAATCAGTGAACATTTGACTGATGAGTAGCGAAGGGAAGGGAGATGGCACCATGTGCACTGGCTATCATTCCTTTGCGTCTTGAAGCCTGGGGATGGCTGATTTCAGCAAGTGAACAACAGGTGCTTGAACTGATGACCTTGGGGAGTTCCATGTGAAATGTCTTTGTGATTTTCAAGAGAATGAAACTAATTTTGAGCAATCAGGAAACCTACTTACCATGATGTCAGGGGCCCATCACCACAGATTCCTCCCTGGAGCAGCTGCAGCTATGATGGACTCAGATGCTTTATACAGGGCAGTTCCATGCAGCTGCACAAGTTCTGCAGGCAGAGTCAGCAAAACAGTTGCAGCAGGAATAAGAGAAACAGAAATATTAGATGTTAGCCTAATGGTTTCCTGAATGAGGATATGTATATAAGTGATGGAGATGAAATGACAAACTGGAAACTACTAGTGGCACCAGTGGCATTCCCTGGGGAGAGCCAACACCTTCACTGTGTTGAGTCTTCCAATACAGGAACACAGCATGTCTCCATTTGATTATATCTATTTTGATTTTGTTTTTGAGTCAAGGTCTCATTCTGATACCCAGGCTGGGGTGCAGTGGCACAATCAGCTCACTGTAGCTTCACCTGTGGTTGAAAAATAGAATGGATCTCACAAATATTATGCCAATTGAAAGAAGCCAAACAAAAGAATCCATGCAGTATGATTTTATTTACATGAAATTCTAGGATAGGCAAAACTAATCTGTAGTGAGAAAATCAGATAATTGGTTACTTAGAATGGGAGTTGGGTGATTTCTCACAAAGGTACATAAGATAATGTTCTGAGGAAGTGGAATTCAATTTTTAAGTCAACACATTAGTATATATTTTGTTATAAGTAACTGAACTGTACCTGTCAAAAGTATATATTTTACTGTATGTAAATTCTACCTCAATTATATTGATTTAAAAATTTACAAAAATAATAGGCTTATTTAACTTTCCCTCACTCCTTTTGTGCCTCTCACCAGTGGACTGACTTGAGAAAAAGTCTTCCAGATGAGTAGATGACACTCAGAAAGCCAAAAAGATCTGTGTTTCTTGCGCGGAGGGCTGCCTTATTCTGAATTTTTGTGTATGTCAATGAGCAGTTTTAATTATCTGGTGATGATCAAGGGTTATTTCTTTCCCTGAAAGTGGGTGAGGATGGTTCTAATCTAGCAGTCTGGGCTGGGGAACTGGTGAAGTAGTCTTTGATAGACAGGCCAGCCCAATATCCCACACCAAAATAAAACGCCATAAAAGCCCTCCTGTTTATCCTATTAAGTGACTTTGAGCAGCTGCACCTATAGCAGCTTTAATACATGTGGAGCTATATAGGGCTGAAGTCCACTCAGCCAGTGCCAAGTTTCTCTGGTTCTACCAGATGAGGCACATTCAGGGCTGGGAGTCTGGAAGTTAAACTGAGTTGCTACAGGAAGAATCCACTCCATCCATCTGCCATCAACCAAGTAGCTTTCCCTCAGGCACTTGGAATTGTGGGGAAAGGTCAGCCTCAAAAAGGACTCTTGACACCATGTAATTCTTGTGCAGGTCAATAAGCAGTTCTGATTATCTGGTTCTGGTCAGGAGCTATGGGTCAGAATAGAGAGAATGAAAAGCCGTGTGGCAAATGCTTTTGTATTATTAAAGATTTTGATAAATTCAGTAATAAAAATGTATTAAAATAATTATCTGTAGAAATGTCATTATAGACCATGCAAGCACTAGGAGAATAATAAGGGAATACAATGAACAACTTTAGACACATAAATTAAACAATTAGATGAAACAAATCAATCCCTCACAACGCATAAACTTACCTAATATGAAATAGATAATTTGAAAGTACCTGAATTGCTGAGGGAATTGAATTCATAACTTAAAACTCTGAAAAAAGAGAAATCTCCAGGGCCAAATAATTCCACTTAAATTTTTACTGAACATTTAAATAAGAGTTAATTCAACGTCTACATAATCTCTCTCAGAAAATAGAAATGGAAGACTACTTTCTAATTATTTTTATGAGGCCAATATTAGCCACCCAGATCCCAAATCAGATAAAGATAATATGCTTTATAAATAAAGATGCAAAAGGTCTAAAATAGTAGCAAATAAAATCCATTTATTGTTTGCTTGTTTATTTATACACAATTACCATAGGGTGCAAGGCTGAAAAATAAGAATAACAGAATCATATCAAGCATTTTTTAAAAATTCAGTACACATTAAATTCATGAAAAACTACTCCAAAAAGGTAGGACTAGAAGGCAACTTTCTCAACTTTGTAAAAATCATCTACCAAACACCAAGAGCTGACCTTGTACCTAATGGTGCAAGACTGAAAGCATCCTCCTCCTATTATCAGGAGCAAGGTGAGGATGTCTATTCTTACTATCCTTATTCAAGGTAATACTGGAACTTCTGTCACTGCAGCAAAGCAGGGGAAGCAAATCAAAGGCATACAAAGAAATAAAACTCCTTCTACGTGCAAATGACATGATCATCTCAATAGAAAGCCCTGAGGAATCTAAAAATCAAAACAAAAAAACAAAAATGAGAACTAATATGTAAGTTTAGCAGGGTTACAGATTACAAGAGCAACATATAAATATCAATTGCATTTCTATATACTAGCAATGGGCATATGGAAACAAAAATGTAAAATATATATCATTTATAACCACTAAAAGACATGAAATAGGTTTAAATCTCATAAAACATATACACAAATTGTATTCTGAAAGTTAAAAAAACAAAAAAACTGGGCCTGGTGGTTCACACCTGTAATCCCAGAATTTTGGGAAACCAAAGTAGAGGATGGCTTGAACCCAGGAGTTCAAGACCAGACTGTGCAATATTACGAGACCTTGTCTCCATAAAACCTAGAAAAATTAAGGCAGGCTCAGTGGCTCAGCCTGTAATCCCGCGCTTTGGGAGGCTGAGGTGAGTGGATTGCCTGAGCCCGCAGGTTTGAGACCCGCCTGGGCAACTTGGCAAGACCTCATCTCTATGATAAATAAAAAATTAGCCAGGCATGGTAGCGCACGCTGGTAGTTCCAGCTACTTGGAAGGCTGAGGCGGAAAGATCGCCGGAGCCCAGCAAGTCGAGGCTGTGGTGGCCGGGAGCGGCCACTGCACTCCAGTCTGGGTGACAGAGTGAGACTCCAACTCAAAAAAAAAAGAAAAAGAAACAGAAAAGAAAAATTAGCCAGGCATGGTGGCATGCACCTATAGTCCCAGCTACTCAGGAAGTTGAGATAGAAGGATCACCTGAGGCTACTATGTTTGATAAAGAGAATCAGAAATAAATAAAGGAGGAACAAGTATTACTAACCACATCCACAAATGAGCATGTCACTGCTGTGACTGAATGTCAACTAGGTCTCTAAATTTCCTAATTAGAACCAAGTATAACAAGGCTCCATATGGATACTCATTTGTGGTATGTTGACAACCAAGTGAATGAGGGCAGCTCTGGGCAGTTGAACACGGAACACCTGCTCTCCTTATCCATGGCCAATCAAATAATGAATAAAAAAGGACTTGGTTAGAATAGATCCTATACGAGCAGAATCAAAATATATCATACTAGAGGGTTTCTGAGGAAATCTTGAGGATTCAGTAACCCTGACAATAGCTTGAAATTAGCAATTATCCTGGACAGAGGGAAGGGGGAACCGTTCCTTTACTGAGCCCTGCCCCCAGAATCATGGCAAGGTACATGACCTTCTAAAAATTAATAGAGTCTACTTTTTAATTAGTTTTAGGTTTATAGAAAAATTGGGTGAAAAGTGTAGAGTTCCCATGTGTCCCCTTAACTACCCTCTCAAACAGTTTCCCTTATCACCTTACATTAATATGGTACATTTGGTATATGTGATAAGCCTATATTGATAATCATTATTAATTATGGTCCATGGTTTACATTAGAGGGTACTTTCACTATATGGGTTTTGACAAATGTATAATGGCATGTATCTACCATTATACAGTCTTCCCCTGAAATCTGCAGGGAATTGGTTCCAGGACCACTCACTGATACCAAAACTCATGCCTAAAGTCCTGCAGTCAGAAGAACTGTGTATATAACAATTGGCCCTTACAGGTGGGTTTTTCATCCTGAGAATACTGCATTTTTGATCAGCTTTTGAGTGCAGATGTGTAACTTGCCAATATGGAGGGGTCAACTCTAGCATCATTCAGAATAACCCCACTGCCCCTAAGTCCCCTGTGCCCCGCCTATTCATCCCTCCCTCCTTTACCTCAAACTCTTTTTAAATTACTGAAGAAAAAAAAAATCTAAAAGAATTCGGTACCAGTAGGATTTTGTTGCATGAAGTATTAAAGTAAGTTCTATCAGGACAATGATATCAGAAGGAACTCCAGATGAATAAAAGGGACTAAAGATTACAGCAAATTGTAAATATGTGGTTAAATATAAACAATTTCATACTTGTCAATTTACTTTAAAAGCCATGAGAGCTAATTGGAAGCATATTGTCATAAGGTCCTTATACCATTACTGAACGAATATATTAACTGAAGGTAAACTGAGACTGGTTAGAAATGTATACTATAGATCCCACAGGAACCAGATGACAAATCTGATGTGATTTCTATCTTTACTCCTTAAATGCAATATGTCTTTTCTCCCCCCCCAATGGCTGCTTTTAAAATTTCTGTCTTATTCCTGGCTTACCTACTCCCTGAATACAGGTTTCATGTTTGGGTGTGTGTTTGAAATTCATTGAACTTCTTAGACCTGTAAGTTTATAGTTTTCAACAAATTGGAATATATTTGATCACTATTTTTTTTTTTTTTTTGAGTTGGAGTCTCACTCTGTCGCCCAGACTGGAGTGCAGTGGCCGCTCCCAGCCACCGCAGCCTCGACCTGCTGGGCTCCGGTGATCCTTCCGCCTCAGCCTTCTGAGTAGCTGGAATTACAGGCGCGCGCTACCACGCCCGGCTGATTTTTTGATTTATTGTAGAGATGAGGTCTCCCTGCCCAAGCGGGTCTTGAACCTGCGGGCTCAGGCAATCCACTCACCTCAGTTTCTCAAAGGCACGGGATTACAGGCTGAGCCACCGAGCCCGGCGATGATCACTATTTTTTAAAAAAAATTGCAGACCCTAAGGGGAAGTTATTGGAACTGCATCAGGCTAAAGGTAGCAGCAGACCTTGCCATTATATTCAAGTTTCCTTAATACTCTCCACGGGTGAAAGAAATTAATGAACTTAGCCCATTTTCATGAATATGAGCAATAGGACTAAATCCACAAAGACTTAGATTATCCTTGACCTAATCCAAAATCCTGCAAATCATACAGATGGGATAGGTAACTGCACATGTTATTTGCCATTTGAGACCACTGCCAACAGATTCAGATTAAAAGCCCTCTTATAACTGTTTGCCTTTTCTTCAGTAATAGAAAAAGGAGTCCCTTAGGTTCAGAAATCTCTAAATCTACTGGGGCATTAAAATGTTTATTTTAATGTTTATTGTTGAATTGAAAAAAGGATATTAAAGAACAAAATTCAAACAACATGTTTAAGGGATTGTGTTTTAATGGCAACATTTCTAGTGATTTATTTCCCAAGTTTTATGACCCTAGCTATAGATTTATGTCTCTTAAATGAAGGTGAATTTATAAGTTAAGGTTGTTGACCTGCTCCTTAGAATAAGTCTAAATGAGGTCATTTTCTAGTATAAAATTAATGTGATGTCCCTGATCTGTTCTGATCTACTCAATAGGATTATTTTCTTCCAGAATTCTTGGCTTATTATTGAATTTCTGACCCTCGGCTTTAGGGGCCTTTTCTTAATCAAAGTGTTTCTATTCTCAAAAATGGAAAGTGACTGAGCTGATCTTCAGGGAGAGAAGAGATCACTTTTTCATCCTCTGGTATTCTTAGCATTTATCTTACCTTGTAAAGGCAGTACTTCTTGGGAGGAAGTTTAGTTGAGCCTCGGACCTGGTATCAGATAGCAAACATCTGTCCCAGGGTTTGGAGCAGTCCTAACTTTGGATATCTGTGGCATTCACTTTTATACCATGTATAGCCTTGTGTATGAGGTAGGATGAGCTGATTCATTAATACGAATATAAGCATATCATCTTGGGCCATGTGTTGTCTACTCAGAAGTCTTCCCTATGTGGAAAACATTTGTTGAGCACTTACTGTGTGTTACAGATTCTTCTAAATGATTTTTATATGCGAATTCAGTTGTGCCTTATAACAAACCTATGGCAAATAGTATAATAGGCCTTATGTTAAAAGTGCAGAGATTTCAGATAATATTTCCAAGGTATCAAATGGCAGAGTTAAAGCTTAAACCCTTATATTCTAGACCCTGAACTTTTAACCAGTACATGAATATTGACTTTCACCATATGAATTAAAATTTTTGCTCTAAATATCAGTTCAGTCCCAAAGATGTTATGAATGTATAGTGGGGGAATTCGGTGCATAAATTAATATGTATATCCACAGTCATAAGTGTATGTGTTTCTATGTTTGAGCATGTAAACTGTATGTGTATATATTTATTTATTGGTATATATTTGTTTATTTGCAGTAATATGCCTACCCACACACATATATATTTATATGTACATAATATATATATTCTATAATAAGCAAGAAGTTTATTAAGAATCTATTTATTTATTGGGCAGAGTCACACTCTGTCTCCTAGTCTAAAAGGCAGTGTCATGCTCACAGCCACTGCAGTCTCAACCTGTTGGACTCAGGCAATCCTTCTATGTAACCTTCTAAGTAGCTATAACTATAGGCATGTGTCACCACACCTGGCTAAATTTTTGATTTATTATAGAGACAAGGACTCACCAAGATGCCCAGGCTGGCCTCGAATCCCTGGACTCAGGCAATCCTCTTGCCTCCACCTCCCAAAGTGCTGGGATTATAGGTGTGAGCCACTGTGCCCGACCTTAAAAGTCTATTCAATAAACAGACATAATGGAGGAGCAAGCCTGTAAGAGTGAGAGGGTTATATGGCTAATTCAGAGAAAAACGCTTTGTCAGAAGTTATCTAGGTAATTTAAACTATAACTAATTTTGTCTTTATTTTCCTTAGAATATGAACACCTTGTCAAGAAGCTAAAGCAAATGAGACAGAATTAGAGGAGGAAAGAATCTCTCCTCTGTTGCAGGTTATGGGATACAGAGGCAGAGTGGAATGGACTGCCATGGGGCGAGACTGAGAAGTCGGAGACAGACCTCTTTACCTGAAGGCTGGAAAGATGCTGGGCCATTGCTCATAAGCTTCTTATATCATCAGGTGAATAATATGATAGTGCACAGGCCTAGCTTCCTCCTATTAAAGCCAACCATGTGACTGTCATAGAGTTCCAAACAGACAAAGGTGAATCTGAGGGCCAGGGCTGAGTTACCCTTCATAGAAATGTCTCCGCACAGCCACCTTTTGGGGTTGGATGCCTTGATTTTGTGAATATATGCAACAGGTATGTGAAAAATGTTCCCATCTTCCCGAAAAGTGCTGCTGAGACACTGTTCAATATGACAATCAGTGTCTTTTTGCTTGAGGACCCTGACGGTATTCTTAGAGGTCAGTGCTAGAAAAAAACTTGTTTCTCCAGACCAAATGATGTTTTCTTTTATGTAATGTATGCATACTTAGAAAATTTGATAATTCTTGAAAGGATAATGAAGAACCTCACATAACCCTGCCACCAAGAGAAGACAGTGCTTAGTGCCCAAATGCATGTGTGTCAGTCTTTTCTTCACAAAAAAATACTTTCATAGTTGATATCATTTTGCATCTACAGTTTGCATCCTGATCATTTAAATTAATATTAATTATACAGTGAATGTTTCTCATTAAAAATTTGTAGAAATCATCATTTTAAAAATTGTAGGCTTTTTCTTTAGGCTATTTAATTCTAATTAATCCAATTTTATATATGTAATGACGTGCATCTGTAATAACTTCTGAGTGCAATAATATGAAAATTGTGGGTCAAACAGAAATCTTTTGGTGGTTCTTTATATAAGTACCTAATTTTTTTCAGAAAGGTTATGGAAATGTATTGACACTCTCACCAATAGCTTACAGGTGTACTTGTCTCTGCATTAAGTGTAGATTTATGTATATTTTATATATATTGTACATTTATATAAATGTGTATTTATATAAATTTACATCTATACATAATAAATATTTATGTGCTTATTTGTGTGTATAATGTATATGATTTATATATATATATTAAACTAGACCTTCACTTCCTTGTATAATATACCTCTTATTCTATGTGTTGTGTCCATTTTTTTTTTTTTGCCTAGAGTCGAGAACCTAGATTGAAAGAAAAGTCTGACCTAAACTTTTGTAATAACTGTAATGATTATTTTCAATTGAGTGACCTTTCCTGTACTGCAAAGCTACGTTGACCCTTTGGAAGCTGGGGTTCACTGATTCTTGGGACATTGGTCACAAGCTTCTGATATCACCAGGTGAATAATATAATAGTATACAGATCTGGCTTGGTAGAAGAAAGTGGTAAATATCCTATTAGTGGCATTAGTTTCTAGGGTCTTGAAAAATTTACCCTCTGTGTTCTACTTTTATTACCCCATATTAATACACAGAGCTTGATGACAATTTGGGTTTCTTGTAGAAACCTAAGCATAGGCTCTGAAAAGTCAGTCCTCAAGAATATCTTTTCTCCTTATCTTTTCATCTGCAGATGCCTTTCATGGGGTGTTAGCTTTTCAGGGTATTCAGAAGGTACATGACTGTATATTTGGTGCTGCTTTATTGGGGAGGTGTAAAGCAGGAAAGAGAAATAATGAGAATGTCACAATAAAGGGTCCCAACCTGAATAGCGACAGCTTCATCAGGTTCCCTGTCTCTCCAGCATGGTACACATCAAGAGTACGTTCCTTCTGCTCCACTGATGGTAATGAATAGATCTCTGAACCCAGAGCTTTCCATGCAACAATTTGCTTGGAAGTGAGGTGTGACAAGGGTCGTGTGATCAGAGACTTGGGAAAGGAAACACAGAATCACCCCCAAAAGGCAATGAGACAGCAGAATTTGAGGAAATGGTTCAGCTGGAGCTGGATCATGAAAGGGAAATTTGGGCAGATGTTAAATAATCAGATAGTATCGCTCATGGACAAGATCAGGATCATTATATGCAGGGAGACTAGATGTGCTGCATCTTGCCTGGAAGGATCAAGAGGAAGCAGCCCTTCACCAGTGTCTGATTGTTGGAAGGTGCTAGAGATAAAATCTTTGCTAAATGCTGATGTCAACCAGAACACTTTTGAAGTTCTCTCTCTCTGGTCTCTACTTTTAAGAATGGGAAAACCAGCTGAAGTTAGGAGATCTGAGTCTCCTGGCTGCCCTGAACCCTTAGTGAAGATCCCTAGTATTTCTGCAGGATAGAAAAGGGACATAGGCTGGAAGTGGATAGTTATACACCCTCCATCACCCCCTTCTGGAAGAAACAGGTAAAAAGTGTTTGCTGACCTGTTACCCTATTGGTAGCACCTACCTGGCAGCATCCCTTATTTTCATCTGGGGCAGGACCTGTCAACAGCTGATTAGAATTCTGGAGACCTCTCCTTTTATCAGTAGCTACTTCTGGGGATAGAGATTGGCATCCGAGAAACCTCTGCTGTTAGCGCCCAGACTTCCATGTTTCCCCAGATCTTCTTGAGGGACTCCTGAATAAGACTGGGCAGAACCTTCCAGAATCTTTGATAAACATATAGAGTGTTTTAGTAAATAATGCCTATGTTTCTCCATTTCAAACTTTTTAAAGTTAACCAATATTAACTTCACATCTGTTCAGTTAAGCTGGAGGAGCTCATATCATTATATGAGGGTCCTACACTAAAGCAGGGACTCAGTTAAGCTCACTTTAGGAAAGTTGGTGATGCCCCTCTACCCAAGTACATATGTTGCAGTATATATTAGAGCCAGGGAGATCTGGGGAAAATTACCTGCTGAACTGTGTTATAATAGAGTTGCAGATAATGCACACAATTTGGAGTGCCTGGTATGGTTCTGATGGAAGCTGGGAAGGTAGGGAGGAAGAGTTAAGACATCTTAACTTAGACATAAATGTGACATGAATAATGCAAACTTTATGTTTCTTGCCTCAGAGTCCATTCTCATACTTTCTTAGGGAGAAGACCTTTAGAAGTGAGAGCCTGTTCCTTTCTCTAAAAGAGGGAGAACATTTCCCCCACCTCCACCCCTACCATAAATGAAGAAGTAGCCTCATTAGACTTAGGAACAGAACTGGGGACTTGAGAGGAGTTGTTTCCAACTACTGTGAAATAACTGATACTCAATTACCCATTAAGGAGGCAGTAGATTACATATTCAGGGCAGAAAAATGTCAGCCTGCAGGGGTTAGAGGAGCTGCTTCACAAAACTCTGACACCTTGCATCCAAAACAGTTTTACTTTAGGATCCTCTTTTCCAAATTAGCTAGGAATAAAGATTCTTGCTCTGCCAGAGATCACCAGTCCCAGGGAACTGGAGGCCAGTGTCATGATGAAGAAACAGAGTGAGGCCAGACTGTCAGGGAGGAGGATGACGCTCAATGTTTTATCCAGACACTCATTACTCACACTCATTACTATGGCAACAGCGAGTAAAACATAAACAAGGATGATAAAGGGGTACATGTAAGTCAGTCAAGAATACTTTCAGCAGCAAGTAACAGCACACCAGCAGTGGCTTTTAGGTTTATCTTTCTCCACAGTAAAAAATCTGGAAATAGATGGCTGCTGAATAGATGATTTAGGAGCAGATATCTAAAGTCTCTTGTCCCTTTTCTCTTAGTTGTTACATGGTTGCCACAGTACACATTGCTACATCCACAATTATTATAAGAAAAGGAGAAGAGGGGGATCATGTTATATGCTCAACATGTTACTTCTACCAGAAAAGTAGGTAGTCCTAGAAATTCAAATGATTTTCTCTCTCATTATACAGTGTTTTGTCATAGTGGATTAAAAGATCAAGCCTGAGTGCATACTGATTAATAGTGATGAATTTTATGTATGAATATTGATATGTTAAAAAGAAAAGATATGTCAGAAAAATATTAATCATAAGAATTCTGGAGAGGCTATATTAATATCTGGAAAAGTATTCCTTTTAGGCAATGCATTGTACAGAGATTGGATCTTTCATAATGATGAAAGGTTAATTCATCAAGAAAATGAGAAAAATTTTAAATGTATATACAACTAGCAACAAAATTATAAAGCTTCAAAGTACATGAAGAAAGCCTGACATGAGAAAAGGCATACATAGAAAAATTCACAATTACAGCTGGAGATTTTAATATTTTACCTTTAGTAAAGTATTAAATGGGAACCACTGGACAGAAATTGAGTAAATATGTGTAAATTCTGAACAACATTATCAAGCTACATGCAGTAGCTAAAACTTAAAAATCATTACACTTAATACCCACAAAATGCATGTTTTTTATTGAGGATATATGGTCACAATCTTGTGAAAATATTGACCATACAGGCAATACGTTTTAAAGAGTTCACATGATATAAAGACTTTTCATGGATCCAATGAAATAAAATTAGAAAAGCAATAAGAAAAATATATCTAGACAATTGCCAAATATTCAGCATTTAAGTCACACATTTCTAAATAACCTATGAGTCAAAAAAAAAATCAAACAAAAAAATGAAATTGAGAACACACTTGAACTAATGATAATCAAACCAAATTTGTGGAATATGACTAAAGCAATACTTTAAGATGTATATAGCTTTTAAAAATTTATGTTAAAAATAATTAAAAGAAAGGGATTGGCGTTAGTAGGACATTGCCATGGGTGGGGAGTAGGGGGAGGACACATAACATCACCAAGAGTACCTGATCCTAAACCAGGCAAAATGAGGACCAATGGGAGGACCAAACTTCACCTGTATGGTAGACCACTTATGTACCTAATCTTTACTTGTACTCCACATCTTTAAAAGAAAATATATTTCAAAATTATGTTAAAAATAGAACAGATTTAAAATCAATGATCTAAATTTTTACCTACTGAGGTTAATAAACACATTAAATAAAAGGGAAAAAGAAGTCAAAATCAATGAAACAAATATCAAATAAATATTAGAACTTTTTTAAAGTTGGTTATTTGAAAAGATTCAATAAAATTGATAAATCTTCTGACTAAAATAATTAAGAAAAAGAGAGAAAGCACAGAGTATTTATGTCATGATTGAAAGAGAGAACTATGACTACAGGTCCTACAGATATTAAAGGAATAACAAGAGAATATTATGAACAAATTTACGTCAAAATTTCTTGCACCATAAATGAAAAGCACAATTTTCTTGAAAATAATATTTACTAAAATATATATAAAAATTAAAAGGAAATTTGAATAACTCTATGTATGTTAAAGAAATTCCATTTATAATTAAAAATTTTCCCCAAAGACCTCACTAGTAAAATCTATCTCTCATTTAAGAAAATAAATATAAATCCTACAAAAACTATATTAAAAAATAAAGGAAAAAATAACCTTCCCAACTCAGGAGGTCAGTATAACTCATACTAAACTAGGTAATAACTTTATGCAAGACTGAAAATAAACTTGTCCATTCCAAGAAAAACTTGGCTTAGGCTGAGTTACTTAACTTTTCAAAGTTTCAGTTTCTTAACTGCAAAATCACAATTAAACTGCTTTCCTTGCATTGTTACTTGATGTTTAGGAAGTGTGTGTGTGTGTGTGTGTGTGTGTGTGTGTGTGTGTGTCTTGTACATGGTAGATGCATCCGAAATGAGAAGTAGTATTAACATCTTTACAGTGGCACATCATTGAAATAGCCTCATATACCTTCCAATATGGCTACTCTGGAGGCTGGCATGCACTTGGATATAGAATTGATTGATTGGTTGATCCAACAAATATTTGTTGACCACAAAGTAAGTCCCTGACACTTGGCTAGGGACTTACCAGGTGCAAAAACCCCCAAATCCTGCCCATTTGGAATATCCATTCTATCTGAGAAGAGACAACAAGCCAATAAATATGAGACATAGATAATGCAATGATAGCTAATGGCAAGTGCTACAAAGAAAAATAAAGCTGAAACAGGAGGAAAGAACAAGTGTCAAGAGAAGAGGCTCTATTTTATATAGTATATTCAGGAAAGGCTTTTTTTGAGGAGGCAAAAATTGGAGGATAAATAGAAAAATCGAGACAAGTATAAATCTGGAAGAAGAAATTTTCAAAAAGAACAGTGAGAAAAAAAGATCATGAGTGTATTTTGCCTTAGGGTATGCGATTGACTGGGGCACTGACAGGGAGAGAAGTGTACACTGAGAGACTGAGTCTCAGAGTGTAGACATTTGCCATGAGTGGGCTGTTCAGAAGAAAACAGGCCTTTAGGATTCTGGAGCACAGTACTTGGTGGGCTTCTGCCTGCAACACACCACAGAAATGGAAGTTACCATAACAAAGACCCAACATACTCACATGCTATGTGGGTCAAATGAGGACTCCCCAAAAGATATGTCAACATCAAAACTGGGAGACAGTAAATGCAACTTTATTTGGTGAAAGGTTTATTGCAAATATATCCACGTTAAGAATCTTGAGATGAGATCATCTTGGATTATGCAAGTGAGCCCTGAAGCCAATGAAATGTACTCTTGTAAGAGAAAGGTGGAGTCAGATTTAAGACACAGATGATAAATCCATGTGACATAGAGGCAGAAATCAGAATGATTCAGTCGCGAATTGAGATGCTTGGAGCTACCAGAAGCTAGAAGAGGCAAGAAAGAATTGATTATTCCCTAGAAGCATCCAGAGGGAAGACAGCCTTGCTAACACCTATAGTTCTGAATTTTTGGCCTTCAGAACTATGAAATAATAAATATCTCTTGTTTAAAGCCACCCAGTGTGTGGTAATTTTTAAACAGCAGACACAGGAAATGAATACACATGCCACGAAAAATTAAGATGCAAAAACTGGAAAAAGGATCCCTTTCACTCTAAACCTGAGAAAAACTGAGAAGCCTGCAAAGTTACAGCTTTTGTTATACCCATCAGAGGATGCAGGGTAACAATCTGAAATGCAAAGAAGAGATTCCCCTCATCCCCAAAGAAAGGTGAACAGGAAAACACAGCCTGGGAGGAAGAAGTGGCTGCCAAGAAGACAGGAGGGACAAAATCAGCTATGGTCTTAGCCAGTCTATGAGGGCTGAGTGTGAGCCAGCATAAAGGTATCAAAGCCCTGAGAGCTATGAAGAATGGAGTCCACGTGCATGGGCTTTTCTCATAAATCTCCCCAGAGTACCTAGGAGAAAGATTGGGGGCAGAAGAGCACAGACAGTGCCTGCTGCAGAGGTGTGGGTATGGTGAAGGAGGTATCAACTCTGCTGTGGGGAGCCAGTGAGCCTGGATCTCAAACTGTAAAGACACTGTGAAAGGAGCGACAGATCTCGTCGCCTTTAAGGTACCAGTAAAGACACATTGCTACTGAAGACTGGGGAAGAGGAGGTGGGGGAGAGAGAGAGAGAGAAAGAGAGAGAGAGAGAGAGAAGGATTCTATCTCTAGGAAAAGGGATTATAGTAGTTCTGAGCTGTTAATCTTATATCAACACCAAAGTGTCTCCAGCTACTGGAGGAGGGACAAGAAATAATTGTTGCAGGCAAGATCCACCAGTGAGTGCTAAATTTAGTGGCTAATAGTCTAAGAAAGAACTGGGATTTGCATGGTATAAAAGTATCTCCCCAAGAATATTTAGTAATTATAAAAGGAAAAATAACACCTTTACAGCATAGAACCCTGGTAGGTATGACCTTAACTAAGTGATCAAGGTCAACATCAGTAATAACACATTGACTTTAAGTACCCCTGATATCATACACTAAGAAGAAAAACACATCACTTAACCATGAGATTTAACCATGAGAAAATACCAGACAAACTCAAACTGAGAGACATTTCTTAAAATAACAAACCAGTACTTTTTGAAAATGTCAAGGTCATGAAAGAAAAGGAAACACTGAGGAAATATTGTTTATTGGAGTAAACTTAGAAATTTTGCCAGCTACAAAGAATGTAGGATCTTGGATTGGATCCTGGGGTAGAAAAAAATGACAACAGTGGAAAAACTGGTGAAATCTAAATTCACTCTACAGTTTAGTTAATAGTACTGGTCAATTTCCTAGTTTTAATACTTGTTCTATTAATAAATAAATTAATAATATAAGAAGAAACTGAGTGATGAGTGCATGAGTATTCTATTATTTTTGCAACTCTTCTGTAAATCTAAAATTATGTCAAAATAAAAAAGCTTAAAAAAATCATAAACCTAATACTGCATGCGTTTTCTGAGCATCCACAGTGCTAAAGTATATTGTGATCTCTTCTCCAAGGTGAAAGCCAAGTTAAATCACCTTGCATAGCCTATTTCTAAAATAATAATAATTAATAAATACATAAATAAATTAACACACATTGCAGAGTGTTCTTGGTGGTATTTTTGCATTTTAGAAGCAACTTAAGCCTCATCTGAGTAATGTGCACATGTGTGTGTGTGTGTGTGTGTGTGTGTGTGTGTGTGTGTGTGTGTAACTTGTATTTATTTGCAAATTTTTCATCCATTCCCTTCCTTTCCCTTATAATTTTAGATAAGGATTTGGTGTAGAAGTTAATTTTGTATAATTTAGTCTATAGATTAAATAGTATTCAGGTAGAGTTGTGTCAGAATTGGAGAATAATTACCATCACCCAGAGATGGGTACCTTGGCAATCATCAGTTATGAACACAACAACTATTGGAAATTTTAAATCCCATCTTGAGGTGAGAATCAGTGCATCTTCATTTTTATGAAGAGATGTTGCTTGTGTCTGGGAAATGCCTCAAGGTGCTATTGTTGCTTCACTGGATTTCCAAGTAGTTATATGATGTGTGTAGAAGTTAAGCAGCAGACAGGGTGGATGTGCCAGTTATTGAGCTATCAACTCTCAGCTTAAACCATACTTTTTTCTCCCTGCTTTATGATGCTGGGGATAAAACTCTGCAGTGGCCTTGTTCCTTTGCTAGCTTGCTTTTGGCGAGGCCCTACTGATAGCAGAGAAAATGTGGAAGGAAGGATGTGGAAGAAAAAACATTGCTCCTTCTTGTTCTCCTGCTGCCCCTTCCAGCTTTGTGGCCTTCCCTCCATCAGCTGCAGGCTGACTCACAGAAGTGGCTGCAGTGGTCACTGGTTCTGGTCTCCAGTGCCTACCAGTTTTCCCAGGGACAACCTCTTTATTTCTCCTCAAAAGTACCAGCGTCACCCCCCTCCCCCGCCAAAAAAAAGACAGGCCTCAATCTTCAGGGCCCTCCTCTGAGTTCCAAGGATTTAGACCCGCTCCCAGCTTCAGATGACAGAGCACAGCCAGCCCTGGCATATGCCTCCTTCAAGCGTCTAGGTTCTGGTCACCCCAATCTCTTCGCTGCGTTATCCCCAGCCTAGAGATTGAAGCTATAAACTTCTTCCTGTACTTCCGATCTCTATGTCTCTGTGCTAGGTCATTATTTCTTTTTTGTTTTTGCATTTTTTGGCCAGTCATCATATATTTGGTCAATTTTTTCATTTAAAGTTATCTCTGGTAAAATAACTTGTGTGATGTTGGTTCTTGTTGGGACCTGGGATGATACAGAGCCACCTCTATTGCCTATTCTGTTTGCCTATGGAGAGCAACTTTGATTCTCTGGAGGGAGTTTCTTTACTTGATACCTAATCTCAAAAGTTGCAGGGAGGATTAGTATAGACCCTGGCACAGAGTAGGTGCTAAGCACTGTCCTTTCCAATTCTAGCATTGTGTGGTGCCAGCAACATGCCAGGAAGGAAGTGATAGGATCCTGTACCCATGATGACTTTGGGACCACAAACTACAGAGGAAGGGGCCATGCAGGTATTTATCTCTTTAGGATCATGATGATGAAAACAGCAGAGACAACAATGGTGACAGCAAGCATCTGCAAAGCACTTAGAGTCCAGCACCATGCATCTTATGCATTTACTCTTTTAAAAAAAAAGTGAAATGCCTCACAAATTTGCTCTTATATAACCTTTTGTACTAGTGATGCCTGTATGCATTTGACAAGTTAGAAACCAAGGCACAGAGAGGAAAAGCACCTCATCCAAGGTTATGCAGTTCACCAGTGGTAGACCAAGGATTCAAACTCATTTGACAATGACTATTTGTTTCAGAATTTGCAATGTATTCCACTCGACATTCATTCTCTCAGTTGATCCTTAAGGTAATTCTGAACTGCAAAGGCAAAAGAAATGGACACTGATGAGGGAAGGGAGGGCTAGGAAATGTCACACCTCCAGTAAGTAGCTGAGGTGGGGTTTGAACTCATTTTGTTTCCAATAACTGACACCAAACCTGAGCTTTTTCTTCTGGGCCAGTGGCCTTCTGGGGTTTCCCAGAGTACACAACCACAGTCATAGGCCTCTTTGGACCTCCTAGTTCTGATTGCGTTTGGTTATGTTTGTTTTGTATGAAAGTGACCACCCATTATACATCAATCCAGGATTGCTGGCATGAGCAGTGGGCATTTCTGCTTCTCAAAGGGTCCTTTGCCTGGGAAGGGCCCTGATGAGTGGGGAGGGGGAATCAGGCGGTTTCTTGTCTGACTTTGGCAAAGGGCTTTGTGCTGATTCCTTTCAAAGCGCCTTTTACTGACAGAGCAATTTCTCAGCACCAGAGCAGAGAAGCTCACAGAACATGCAAATGAGGCAGAGATACCACTGACATGGAAAGAATAGCAATATTATCCTAATGGCTCTGAAATAAAATACAATCGTAAGAGGAAATTTACCCTGAAATCATGTTCATCAGCTTTGCAGAGAAGTCTCTCCCCTAACCACTCATGCTTCAGGGTGCCTGGATGCCTCTTTTCTTCTGTGGGGCACAAGGGCTTTCCTTACAGGACAGTGGTAGTCGGCCTGTGGTATTGGCTCTGGAGTTGCAGTCCTTGCCTTGGGATGGTCTGTTTCCATCAGTCATCTGTAACTTGCAAGCCACTCAGAAACATTGGGACACCTGCTATCCCACCCTGACCCTTAAGACATCAGCTGTGATCATTTATTTCCAGTGATTTGGAAAATAACTCAAGGACTACCCAGTTTAGAGAGCAAATCCCTGTTAGATCTGGGATCACTTTAGGTGAACCTCATGACCTGGAAGCTGACATTGAAAACATTTTTTCTTTTTTTTTTGAGTTGGAGTCTCACTCTGTCGCCCAAACTGGAGTGCAGTGGCCGCTCCCGGCCACTGCAGCCTCGACTTGCTGGGCTCTGGCAATCCTTCCGCCTCAGCCTTCCAAGTAGCTGGAACTATAGGTGCACGCTACCATGCCTGGCTTATTTTTTTTGATTTATTGTAGAGATGCAGTCTCGCCAAGTTGCCCAGGCGGGTCTCGAACCTGCGGGCTCAGGCAATCCACTCACCTCAGCCTCCCAAAGCATGGGATTACAGGCTGAGCTACCGAACCCGGCTTGAAAACATTTTTCACAAGGCTTTTAATCTATTTACATTTAGGGTCTAACAAATATTTCCAATTTTATCCTGGACCACTCAGGAGCACCAGCTGTAATGAGGAGCTTCTGCCCCAAAACCTGTCACAGACTCCATAGCCCCTTGCCTGGGCCCAGGCAGATCTTTCTTCTTCCTGTCACCCAGAGATTCAGATCAAGCATTCCCTTCCTTCAGTCCTTCCTAGACTTCTCCCCACTCTCTATGTAATAATCGGATCTCCACACTGGCTTCATGACTGTGGGCCTTCACCACATGGCATGACTGGTGATCATTTATCGTTCTCTCCCTGTGCTTGAATTGAAGGATCCCTTGAGCAGGGAATGGCCCTTTCCTTTCTTCCTGTGCCTGATACCTCACATAGTGATTGGCCAAATGTGTGCTGTGAAGTTGCACTTGACACTGTTCTTGGCTTCTTGTTTACTAGCCATGTCTTACCTACCCTGAGCTCTGCGAAGTCAGTAACATGATAGAGGGGTTATGCTTCCTCCAGGGATGAGCACCTACACACAGGCCATCTCCTCCCGCCCCGTTCAATCCTCAGGTGAGTTGCATGCACTTCAGCTCTTTTGCAGTGAAGGAATTGCCATCTCTGAATCTCTCCATTTGCATTCTATTCAAAGCAATGAGCTTTTCCCATATGGAGACTTCTGAATGCAGCTGGTGCAAAGGTTGAGTGGAGAGTGAGATAGTACAACTCCTGAGTAGCTGATGTACGAGAGAAATATTCTAATGGCATTTTGGAAATAAATTTCATAATCCCATCTTCACTCTCTCCTTAGCTGGTGACAGCCATTCCCCAGTAATTGGGAGACTGTACAGATGAAGAATCCTCTCCACTGCTGCAAAAACTCAACTCTAGACATGACCCAGTGGCCAGAATGCTCTCTGTTTCAGGCTCAGACATGCACTGCCCGTCTCCACTGATGCTTCAGGGGTGCCAAGTGCTCACTAAGGAGAGGCATCAACATTTCCATTAAGTAACCACATCAAATGAAGCAATGAGTGACTCTCACAGCTGACTCTGAGGTAGAAAGAAGCTGAAGTAAGGTAAGGAGCAGGAAATGTAGAGTGAGGCAGGAAGCTATGACCTCGAGGAGTTGATGATCAGAATGGAGTAGTCCAGAAGGGGTAGGGAAAAACCTTAGGAGTCCTCAAGTCTCTACTTGTCCCTGAACTCTTCCTGTGAAATCATATATTCTGGGGTTGTGAAAGAGAAGCAGCCCCAGGAGGAATCAGGATTGAGGTCAAATCCCTTATACCTCCTCCTTGTGGGCCTGCTTGATACATAGTATGTGTTCCATGAATGTATGTGCAATAAATGAGTCAACAATCCACTGTTCAATGGTAAATTTCTGAGATTCAGGATTGAAAAAAACTTTCTAACTTCTAAAACGAGAAAAGGATTATTTCTTTGCTGAAGCAAAGTTCCACTTTAGTGCCACTGTCCACCCCCGCTTAACCTTCTTGGTGAAGATAAGCAAAACATCAAGCACTGAGGGAATATGTACATTCAGGTCAATACATGCTGCTAGTATGTGTGCCATAAATATTTTGCAATAAGTGCACTGACAATTCAGTAGGGATAGACTTACAATTCCCTGGTCCAGTGTCTAATTATTGTGATGTAATTTCTGGAATCCAGGGCCATTTTGGAAAGGCAGGGCAAGAGTGGACTCACATTCTGACATGACTTTGTGATATAATCTTACGGAAGAGAAAAGGCAAGTAGCATCAAACCAATTCATTTAATTAAACCCCTCATAATAACCTTTAAAAGTAGTAAAACAGTATCCCCACTTTATGCAGTGCAAACTGAGTATCACAGAAGTTAATGTACCTTAAACTGGTCAAGCTAATTAGTATAAGAGCTGACTATTGAACCCAAGTTTCCTTTGACTCCAAAGCCTTCCATTTTTAACCAGATTATGTACTGCTTCAGTGTTCTCACTTATAACACAGCAAAAAGAATATCTGACTCATGGGTTACTGTGCGGATTAAGTAAGATAAGAAAAGCACCAAGTTCCTTGGTGACAGACACTTAATACATTGCAATTCTTTGTCTGTCTTTCATTGTAGACAGATCCACAAGGTAGTATTGTGACAAACTAATAAATGAAGTGAAAATCTATTATTAATTCTATATTATCCACCAGACTGGCCGTCTCATTTATGTACTTATTTATACCCTGACTCATTCAAGAAACGATTTGAGGCAGCTTATACAAATGCATAAAGTTCAACAAGTTAAATTAAAATTTAAATTATGCGGGATAAAAAAGAAGCACACAGAAAAAATGAGAACAGGAAATGTTAGGTAAGACCAGGAGTAAAATTAGTGTATGAAATGTAAAGTGTAAGGTCCTACAGAGTTACTATTTGTGGACTCCTGGCTATTTACTATATGTGAGTCTATATTTGGCTCCAAGATTTCTAGAAGCTAAAGAAAATCCAACTTTTAAAAATGGTGTCCATGAGATTTTTTTCCTTTTCCTGAGAGAAGCGCAACCTCTCCTAAGATGGAGATCAGGCATATTTCTTCTCAAAGAGGATGCTTTTTCTTCATGCTATGCCATACAAAGCTACTTCTACCCAGGGTAAACATGCATCCCTCTTGGCTCCTGACAGCCCAGAATGGCATCCTAGTGCAATTACTGGTGGTGTCTCTTTTCACTATCAGTGTTTATGATGCATTATATGGTCTCCCAGCCTATCACCTCTCATCCCTGTTCATTCCCCATCACTGTGCATTTAAAATCTATCTTCAAGCTCAGCCCAAATGTCAGCTCCCATCAAAGAAAGTGATTTTCTTCTTTTTTCTGAACGCCCACATATGTGTGTGTGTGTGTTGTGTTGGGGAGAGAGTAAGTGCAGCTTTGAGTCTATGGACTCGGGTCTCCGGAAAACCTTTTAAAAATTATATAAATATTTATATAAATAAACTACTTTTAGGTGCGAATGTGCAGGTTTTGGGTTGAGGCTCCATAATTTATATCGTAAAAGGGATTTGTCACCACAAGTCCTATTCCATGAGCTGATCATAGTTTTTCAAGAACTTTTCAAGATGTATTGCATATGTCAAGGCAGAAAGGTGGAGAGATCTTTTTGAAGTCACACCGAAGATCAGTAGTTAAGATAGAATAAAGAACAGGTTTGTGAACTCTGGTACAGTCTTTTGGATTCTCTACTACTAAAATTTTCAAGAGATAGTCTAAAGGGACAATAAAATAAGCAGAATCAGTGGGGTCACTTGAGGGACCGAAATAATTGTCTCTTACATTTGCCACTTTAGGACTAGAAGTGGTAAAGGTGCCATGCTATTTTAGTCCATTTTAGTCCCAGAGTACTGCATGATTCTTTTGTTCTCTGGTACCGTCTACCAATTTTGGAAATATCCCCTTTGCTAAAGTCATCTGAATTGCTTCCTTTGAGAGTACCATTCTCTCTCTTGCAAGAGTTTACTCACCCAGACACCAATTCCCATAACAAATGTGAACACAGGAGTCAAATGAGATAGTAATTAAAATATGTAGAACTCAAAGACATATGTGAAAGTGACTCTCTGCCTATGAATCACATGTGACAATTCTAAACATCACATGTGACCCAGAAGAAAGTTTGTATAATAAATCGTTCTAATGGATTAAGCTGAGATTAAAGGAAGGTAGAAATACATATTTTTGTCCTTCTTTCTCTTAATGTATTTTAAAAATAATTACATAAAATAATATACCTGTAATGTATCATTGTGTCTATAACATATAGAAATGTAATAGATGTGTAATATGTTTGCTTATAAGAGCATAAAGGAAGTAGGTGAAAGCAAACTGTATTAGACTAAAAAATGTAAAATAATAATTAAAACACAACATATCAGAATTTGTGGGACACAGCAAAAATTGTGCTTAGATGAAAATTTATAGGACTGAATGTATTTATTAGAATAAAAGAAAAGTCTAAAATCAATCATCTAAACTTTCATTTCAGAGGTGGAGAAAAACAGAGTCATTCAAAACAAGCAGAAGAAAATAAATAACATAAAATTTAGAGAAATCAATGAAATTGAAAACAGAAAATTAGTCCAGAAAATCAATGAATTCAAAAGCTGGTTTTTTTTTTTTTTAAAGTCAACAAAATCAATAAGCTACTAGCCAGGCTAAGAAAAGATGAGAGAAGACACAAATTGCTAATATTAGAAATGAAAGCAGGAACATCATTATAGATTACACAGACATTAAAAGAATAATCAAGAAATACTATGAACAACTCTATGTCCATACATTTGATAGCCTAGATGAAATGAACTAATTCCTTGAAAAATACAATCTTCTAAAACTCACACAAGAAAAAAATAGTCAATCTGAATAGGCCTATACATATTAAATAAATGACATCAACAGTTAAAAACCTTCTAAAACAACAAGCACCAGACCCAGATGGGTTCTCTGGTGAATTCTACCAAATATATAAGAAAGGATTATGCCAATTCTCCATAATCTCTTTCAGAAGATAGACGCAGAGGGAATACTTCCTATCTCATTCTGTGAGGGTATTATCACCCTAATACCAAAACCAGACAAAAAAAAAATTATACAAAAACCAAGTGGGATTTATTCCATGTTTGCAAGACTAGTTTACCACTTGAAAATCAATAATGTAATTTATCATATCAACAGGCTAAAGAAGAAAAACCAAGTGATTGTATCAATAGATGCAGGAAATTTTTTTTGACAAAATAGAACACGTATTCATAATAAAAATTCTCAGTAAACTAGGAATAGAGGAGAACATTCTCAACTTGATAAAGATTATCTGCAAAAGTCCTATAGCTAACATTATACATAATGATCAGAAACTCGAAATCTTCCCACTAAGATCTGAAAAAAGGCAAGGATGTCCCTTCTCACCACTGCTGTACTTTTTACTATTTTATTTTATTTTAGACGAGTTATTATGCTGTTACCCAGGTTGGGGTATAATGGTGTGATAATAGCTCACTGAAACCTCAAACTCCTGGGCTCAAGTGATCCTTCTGCACCAGCCTCCTGAGTAGCTAGGACTACAGGTGCATACCACCATACTTGGCTATTTAAAAAATATATTTTGTAGGGATGGGATCTGGCTATATTTCCCAGGTTGGTCTTACACTCTTGGTCTCATGTAATTTTTCCACCTTGACCTCCCAAAGTGCTGAGATTATAGGCATAAGCCACTGTACTCAGCTTCACCACTGCTTTTCAACATTATTCTGAAAGTTCTAGGTAAAGCAATAAGTCAAGAAAAAGAAATGAAAGATATGCAGATTAAGAAGGCATGCAGAAAACCCGCCAAAATTAACAACAACAAAACACCTGGAATGAATAAGCAACTATAGCAGGGTTGCAGAATACAAGGTTAAAATTAAAAAGACAATTGTTTTTCTATATACCAGCAATTAACAAGTGGAATTTGAAATTAAAAACACAATATCATTTATATTAACATCTAAAATGATGAAATACTTAGATATAATTTTTTTTGTTGTTGTTGTTTTGAGTTGGAGTCTCACTCTGTCGCCCACACTGGAGTGCAGTGGCTGCTCCCGGCCACCGCAGCCTCGACCTGCTGGGCTCCGGCAATCCTTTCCCCTCAGCCTTCCAAGTAGCTGGAATTACAGGCATGCGCTACCATGCCCAGTTGATTTTTTGACTTATTGTAGAGATGAGGTTTCGCCAAGTTGCCCAGGCGGGTCCTGAACCCGTGGGCTCCGGCAATCCACTCACCTCAGTCTCCCAAAATGCTGGGATTACAGACTGAGCCACCGAGCCCGGCTCTTAGATATAAATTTAACAAAATATGTAAATGATCGATATGAGGAAAGTTATAAAACTTTGATTAAGGAAATCAAAGAATAATTAAATAAATGGAGGGTTATTCCATTATAATGAATAAACAGGCTCAATATTGTAAAGGTGCCAATTCTTCACAACTGGATCTATAGATCCAACTCAATCCAAATCAATATCCTAGCAATTTATTTTGTGGCTGTTGACAAACTGATTCTAAAGTTTACATGGAGAGGCAAAAGCCTCAGACTAGCCAGTATGATATTGAAGGAAAAGAATAAAGTCAAAAGACCTACACTTCTGGACTTTAAAAATTTCTGTAAAACTATAGTAATCAAGACAGTGTGGTATTAGTGGAAGAATAGACAGATCAATGAAACAGAATAGAGATCCCAGGGAGACCCACATAAATATAGTTAACTGATCTTTGTCAAAGGGGCAAAGATAACACAATGCACCAAAGAACATCTTTTCAACAAATGGTGCTGAAACAACTAGACAGTCACTTTTTATTTTTGAGTTGGAGTCTCACTCTGTCACCCAGGCTGGAGTGCAGTGGCACACTCATTGCTACCCCAGCATCAACCTGCTGGACTCTGGCGATCCTTCCACCTCAGCCTTCCAAGTAGCCAGAACCACAGGTGTGTGCTACTATGCCCGGCATATTTTTTGATATATTGTAGAGATGAGGTATTGCCAATTTGTTGGGACTGGCCTGGAACCCACGGGCTCAGGCAATCCACTTGCCTTGGCCTCCCAAAGTGCTGGAATTACAGGATTCCAAAGTGTTGGGATTACAGGCTGAGCCACCAAACCTGGCTGACAGTCACATTAAAAAAAAAATTAAAAATGAAGCTAAACACAGAACTTACATCCTACAAACACACACACACACACACACACACACACACACACACACACACACACACACACACCTAACCTAAAAATGATTCTGGACCTAAGTATAAAATGCAAAACAATAAAACTCTTAGAAAATAGCATAAGATAAAAATCTAGATGACCTTGAATTTGGTGATGGCTTCTTAATAAAATACCAAAGACAATGCATGAAAGAAAGAATTGATAAGCTAGACTTTATTAAAATTAAAAATTTCTGATCTGCAAGGGAACTGTGAAAAGAATAAAAAGATAAGTTAGAGATGAGGAGGAAATAGTTGCAAAAGACATATTAGTTAAAGAACTATTATCCAAAATATACAAGTAACTTGGAAAACTCAAAAATAAGAACAAAATCCACTCAATAAAAAAATGACCCAGGGACCTTAACAGATACATCACAGAGAAGATAAGTAAATGTGAAATAAACATGAAAAACTGCACCATATCATATGGTATCAGAGAAATGCAAATTAAAATAACAATGAGATATACCTTTTAAAATGGCCACAATTCAAAATACTGACATCACCAAATGCTACTGAGAATATGAAGCAACAGGAATTCTCATTCATTAATGGGAATGTAAAATGGCATAGCCACATTGGAAGATAGTTTGGTGATTTCTTATTCTTATCAAACTAAACATACACTTAACATATGGCAATTATGCTCCTTAGTATTTTCCCAAAGGAGATAAAAACTTATGCTCATACAAAAACCTGCACATGGATGTTTATAACTTTTTTCACAGTTGCCAAAATTAGAAACAATCAAGCTGTCTTTCAGTAGATAAATGGATAGCTTAACTGTGTTGTATCCAACTAATGGAATATTTATTATTCAGCAACAAATAAATGAGATAGTGTGCCATGAAATGACATGAAGGAAACTTAAGTGTATATTAGCAAATCAAAGAAGTCAACTTGAAAATGCTATGTAAATACTGTATGATTCCAACAATATTACATTCTGAAAAAGATGAAACTATGTAGGCAACAAAAAGATGAGTGAGTGACTGTCAGGGATTAGGTGGAGAGAGGGATAAATAGGTGGAGCACAAAGAATTTTTAAGGCAGTGAAACTATTCTGTGTTACAATAATGGTGAATACATTTGTCCATACCTATAGGATGTACAACATTAAGAGTAAACTTTAATGTCAACTATGGACTCTGGGGTAATAATAATGTGCCAATGCAGATTAATCAGTTATAACAAATATACCACTCTGGTGGGGATGTAGATAATGGGGAAGTTATGCATGTGTGAGGGAAGGGGGTATATCGAAAATGTCTCTATCTCCTTGAACTTTGCTGTGAACTCAAGACTGCTCTAAAATATAGACTTTTGCTGAGAACTTAAAACTGCTCTAAAATATAGATTCTGTTAAATAATATTAAAACTGATAAACAAGTTCATCAAGTTTGCAGAGTACAAGAAATATACAAATGCCAATTATATTTCCATATAATTGCAATCAACAATCCAAAAATAAAATAATTCCATTTATAGTATTATCAAAAAGAATAAGTATTATAAATAAATTCGACAAATGAAGAAAAAAACTTATACTCTGAAGACTACAAAACATTGTTGAAAGAACTTAAAGAAGGTCTGCATAATTGGAAAAGTATTCTATGGTCAAAATTCAAAAAACAAACTGATCTACAGATTCAAAACATTTTCCATGAGAATCCCAGCTCACTTCTTTCTACAAATTAACAAGCTGATTCTGAAATTCCTATGGGAGAATTTCAAGGGATGTAGAACAGCCAAAACAACCTTGAAAAAAAATGAAGTATGAGTAATTAACCTTTTTGTAATTTCAGAACTTACTACAAAGCAACTTTATACAAGATAGTGTGGTGCTGACAAAAAGGCAGACATATAGAGCATTGGAATAGAATTGATACTCCAGAGATAATCCTACAAATCTATCTATCAGAACTGACTTTTGACAATAGTTTCAAGACCATCCAATGGGGAAAGAATTGCCTTTTTAACAAATAGTGCTGGGAAAATTGGAAAGCTGCATGCAAAAGAATGAAGGTAGAATTTTACTTCAATGCACACAGAAAATTAAATCAAAATTGGTCAAAAAAATTAATGTATAAAGTAAAAAACTGTCAAACCGTCAGGAAAAAAATATAGGGGTAAAATTTGTAACTTTGAATTTACAAAACGTTCTTACATATGACCTGAAACACATGAGCAACAATAACAAAAATTAGACTTTGTTAAAAAAAACTTTCTGGTTCAAAAGGCACTATTGAGAAAGTGAAAAAACAATGCACAAGAGTGGGAGAAAATGTTTGCAAATTATATATCTGACGTAGGACTTGTATCCAGAATTTATTAAGAATTTTACAACACAATAATAAAGACAAATAGCTCAATTAAAAATGAGAAAAGTATCTCATTAAACATTTATCTAAGGATGATATGTAAATGGCTGATAAGCACATGAAAAGATGCTCATCACCATTAGTTATCTGCCAAATGTTAATCAAAACCACTATGAGATACCACTTCCCTTCACTAGAATGATTAGAACTAAAAAGACAAATAATAACCAGTGTTAGGAAAGATGTGGAGTAATTGAAATTCTCATACACAGTTGCTGGGAACATAAAATGGAACAGCTCCATTGGAAAACGGTCTTGTTCTTCAAATGATTAAACACAGAGTTAGCATATGACCCAGAAATCCCACACCTGTAAATATACCCAAGAGATATGAAAATATATGTTTACACATAAACTTGCACACAAATGTTTATAGCAATATTATTCATACTAGCCAAGAGGTGAAAACAGCTCAAATGATTACCAGCTGATGCACAGATACACAAATTGTGATATATAATTACAATAGAATTTTGTTTGGCCATAAAAAGGAATAAAATACTGATATATGCTGCAACATAGATAAATCTTGTTGAAGATGCTAAGTGAAGATGCTAGTCACAAAAAACCATGTATTATGTACCACTCATACTAATAGTCCAGTATGAAAGAATCTATAGAGACAGAAGGTGCTTTAGTGATTGCTCAGTGATGAGGGGCACAGGGAGAATAGCAGGTGATAGCTAAAGGTAAGAAGTTTCTTTTTGAGAGTGGTAGAATGTTCTAAAATTGACTGGCTGTGATGATGGTTGCACATAACTGTGCATATACTAAAAAGAATGAGTCATATACTTTCAATGGGTGGATTTTATGGTTTATAAATTATATCTCAATGAAATTATTTTTTAAAATGAGGCATTTAAAGTTAAAGCAAAGTAAATTTTCAAAGTAGACTGCTATCTGTCAGAAACAATGTTTCCTGGTACTATGATGCAGAGGCAAGCACTTGATCTATAAGAAACCATAAAAACCCTAAATAATAAAAAAAATAATAAAATGATAAAAATATAAATAACTATAAATAACCCTCTCAGTAAAGACATATGATTGTTGTTTAGTGAGAGAATGTTTATTTAGATTCAAAGATCAAGTTTCCAGCATGGTCTTGGTCATGTCTTATAGCTTTTCTGGGGGTCTCAGCTTTGTCTCTTGCAGACATCATGAGAATTGAGAATAAAGATTTAGCAATAGACACACTGCATTTTGTAGAGTGTGCTGTTGTTTTACGCTGGTATTTTGAGAAAATGTAGAGATTATAATACCTATTTTATTAACAAGAAGAAGAAGCCCAGATAAAGAATCAAGCCTGGATCAGCTCAAATTCCAGTGCTGAGACTCTGTTGCTACATTCTGACTTGGGGTCACCCGTGGTGAGGTACAGACAGCCAAGTCATTCTTTTTTTCAGCTCACCCTCCCTGCTCTTCCAAAGGCAAACATCTGGGTAGGGAGAGGATTGCGCTGGCAGAAAGTAACACTGGGATTTATGAGAAATTGGGGCTACATCCCCACAAATCCCTCTATGGACACTCTTGGTCCTGAGCTTCCTCTGTTGCCCTGTTCTGACAGCCTCCTGGGGTCTTCCTTACCTCTTCTTTACCAACTGCAGCCTCTTAGCTCACCCCTTCCTCTGGTAATTACTGATTGGTAAAGTCTCTAGTTTGTTTTGCTTTAGATTGGGCTTTAGTTTGTTTAGATGGGAACTTAAAGTGCTAGAGTCATCCCAGTCTGATGGCTTCTCAATTAAAAATATTATAACAGAGGTTATAAAGGACACTTGAGGATCAGCCTCATCAAAAATAGGCAAAATGAGCCCAGAATCCCCCTGGAGGTGCTCTTGTCTGGAGAAGAAATGATAATGGAGGATAATGGAAGTTAGGTTAAGAGCTCTTCCTTCTACCTCCTGACCTGGCAGAGACCCTGGACCCCTAACCCTGCCCTCACAGGGCACTGAAGCAACATGGCCACCCACAATTCCATTGGAAGTCCCCTCTGTCCATGGCGTCTCCTGACTGACTGCCAGTTTTCCAGGTGCGGTCTCATTCTTCCATATGCTCAGACCTCTCTTTCTTCTTGACCCCCATGGAATATTCGGATTCTTGTTTATTCTTCTTCTCAGATTTTAAGTTTCTTGAGGCATCTCAATTATTTGGCATCTTTCATCTTAGCTTTGCTCTTAGTAGGTATATGAAAGAGTCCATGAAATTGCACAAATATGAGAGGCTGTCATTTCTAACAAGAATGACCAGAGAGAACGAGTCCTCACTAACTTGCACAGGTGGTCGGCATTTTTATTTGTTTTTGTCCTTTTGTAGTAATGAGATGTGACAAGTGGGTAGGGGACTGAAGACCAGAGCTCTAGATGCCAGAAACTCCATTTGACTGCTTGGAAACTCTTCAGCACACTTGAGGAAAGTCAAGCAAACTAGCTGGGCTGTATCTGTCAAGGTAGGTTTCCAGAGTCACTCCACAGTCCCACTTGGGTGGAGTGAGATCAGTCGATTCCTTCCCACAGGCCCATCTCAAGCTGGAGATTCCAATTAAGAACGAGATAAACACTAGTAGTCATCAGACTCACACTAGCATGCACATTGCTACCAAGTGACCTCTAGGTCCCATTTTGGCAATAGTATTGAATCCAAGTATCCTTTTATTTTTATTTCAAAAGCTTCTGTTTTACAAGCCTTCAACTTCTGGTAATGTGCTCATAAAACACAATTCCATTGAAAGTGGCAATGATTAAATTAAAACTTAATGGGGCTTGAAGAGCTGGGGCAGTTCCTGGTGTGGAGGAAACAAAAACCATGTAGTCTTTCTGATCAAGTGACCAGCCCTTCAACAAGCGAGTTTCTCCATCAGTAACTCCCAGTGCAGACATTTCCAGCTGAAGAACCTATTAAGTCAGGGAGAGGTTTGCACTGAAAGAAAAGCAAGGTAGCTTAGAAATCATGCTCTTCCCAAGATGTAACACCATGTGTGTAGCTGCCACAAGCACCCACAATTTCCATGGCACTTGCAATAGTGCTTTGAAGTAAGACTATCTTTACTTCTTAGGGCAGTACAAGGAGTAAGTGGTACCTGAACATATCTGGGTCTGGCTCCATCTCCCCCGTGATGAGCTGGGTTACTTTGGACAAATTCTGGGAATGCTCTAAGCCCACATTTCCTCTTGGGAAGAGCGCAGATGTAGTGAGCAAATGAGAAAATGGATAAAGAGCAGAGCTGGAGTCCTCTCAGAACAGGATTCTGCAGTTGTTTTAATTATGGCACAGAGGTCATTACTGCTCAGGGTGTTGCCCACCCTACTCTGCAGAGCGGCCACTGGACCCAGATTCTGCATTGAGGCAGAGCAACAGGTTTGAGAACGAGGTTTTGTTCTCCATCAGATTAAGAAAAGTCAAAAGCAGTGTGTTTCTAACTGCATTTGGAGCCCTAGAGTCTAAGAACATTAAAATTCACCCCAGTGGCAAAGGGCTGCTCAGGGAAAATTCTCAGTAGACGATGTTTCAGGAATAGCCCGAGGTTTCCAGCAAAGCCCTTTGTCCATTTCTCTCTGACCCTGCCCTTCCCTCACTTGTCCTTTTCACCTACTTCAGAATTTGATATAAAGCTATCCTTCCCTACTGTGACTGTGCCCAGACCTTTTGGGGGAAATGGAAATTTTTCATGCAAAGCATTTCCCATAGTAGAAGTCCTTGGGGATATCAAGGCCTAGGACTGGGGAAAGAGCTTTAAACAAAGTTGCCTGCCTCCCTCCCATGTCTGTCCTCGGCTGTCAGGGACGATGTGGGAGTAGAAAGTGGGAAGACAGTGTGACTCAGAGATGAGGATGTGGTTCACCCATAGGGCTGCTATACACTGTCTCTGTCATCTTGAGCGATTTACTTCTCCAGGCTTCAGCTTCCCCTCTGCAAAAGTGCCAGCACAGGTCAGAGAGCGTTTAAAGTCCTGCTTTCTCTTTGGTGTTCACTGCTTTTCTCTCCATCTCCATCCCAGCAATGTTGCTCATAGAGGGTTGGTCTTCTGTGACTGTGGGAAGGAAACCTGAGGTGGTGAGGTCAAGGCTGTAGTGAGCGTTAGTCTGGGTTCTTTGCAACTCTAAAATGCATGGGAGCAGTGCTCTTGAGGCATAAACCTCTAAATAGTGTGATGGAGAGAAATCTTGCAGTGCCCTCTTCATTCAAGTCCTGGAGCTTGGAAGTTTGTGTTCCTAAAACATTCAACGAAAAACTGGGGGATTAGGGCTATACCCACATACAGGGGTTCCTGGCCTGAGGACTTGGGGTAACTCACATGCTCAAATCACCACTTTTTCTGTCATCCCTCTTCAGTATACCAAATCAGTCCTGAGTTAAGTTCAGTGTCACCCCAGGAACTTGCCATGAAATCTCCAATGCCTGCAACCTCCAGTTCACAGTTCCATCCCAGTCAGGTTGCAAAGGGAAGAGAGTTTTTCCTGGAACAGTAGGGAGCTGCCTGAGCAGTTGGGGTGCAGGGAGTTGGGAGGGGGCTGAGCCCTTGACTGAGCCCTCAGCAGCAAGCACTTGCTGAAAGACACTCAATCACAGATCATGCTCCCTAGCTCTTCACAGAGGGGCAAAGAGCTGCAGTTTTCAGGGTCTTCCCAGGAATAACTTCACCCTCAGAGCAGAGACAGTTCCCTGTACCTTGGACGATGAATCAGCTTGGGCCAGCCTCTCTTATATTCCCAGGAGATGGTTCTGATGAAGATCAGGAGGATACCTCCTGGTATCACCTGAAGTCCTCCTGCTGTCTGGGCGATTCCAACTGTCTCTGCCAATTCCACAGGTCTTTTGTCACTGCTTGGCCCAAGAGGTAGAAAGCAGTAAGAAATTATTTCTTTTCAAATCATTGCAGACCATAATAGTATGTGATGGTCTAAACATGTCTGTGACACAAAACCAAAATAAATCAACACTCCCACCACCAAAAATAAAATGCTGTCTCCCCACAGAAAACTCCAACTATTTCAAAGCAGACAATCCTTTCACAGAGCAGCTCCTGATAATCTCACCTGCTTTTGAAGTTTTTTGTTGTTGTGTTGTTTTGCATCACTGTGAGTGATGTTCTTTTTTTTTTTTTTTTTTTTTT
>NW_007232526.1:0-12100 GCF_000164805.1 Carlito syrichta
GGAGGGCGGCTGCCGCTGGGCGCGACTTGGTGCGTTTCGGGCATGACCGAGTGTGCGTTCGCGGAGGAGACGTGTCCCGGGCCGGGCCGGGCCGTGGAAGGGAGAAGCGCAAAACACGGGATGCCCCCCGCCCCCCAAAAATGGAAGAGTTAGTACGAAAAGTGCCCAGTGAAGCCAAATGACACGTCATTTTACAGTATGACCTTTTTTTCCCCTTCCAGACTTGCAGGCTTTTTGAAAAGCAAAGAAGAGAATTAATTGTCGCAGCTGTCTCCCCCCGCCCCGCAGCAGCACCCCCCCAATAAACCATTAAAACATACACACATTTTCCTGATGGTCGGCCACATTGAGAGTGCTTTGTGAAAAAAGAAAAAAAAGACATTCACAAATCAGATAAAACTGGAAAATGACATTTGTCTGTAAATGGCTTCTTGGTCTGGAAATGGCGTGGTTTTTTTTTTTTTCCTTTTCCTCCTTTTCAAGGTGGGGGGGGGGGGTTTGAGAGCGTTCTAAGGAGAAGACTTCTTCCAGGTGGGAGGAGATGAAGTGACATTAGTTGTTTGTCAAGTGACATTTGGTTGTTTGCTTTTGGATTTTTCTTCTTTTTTTTATTGTGATTTTTCCTGTGAATAATAATTTACAAAATGATTGTTAACTATAAGGAGATGAACTTTCCTCCTTTTTCCTTTAAGGTGTTGCTTTGGGAAAAAACAAAAGCATTTTAAAAATGGTGAAATGACCAAAAGAATTACACAAGCATTAATTAGAATGGAAGTTTTCCACTTCCTTGGTAATTTGGCTATCTGAACAAATTTGTGAATTTGTTAGGTTTAAGACCTAGTTCATGGTCACATTTCAACAAATGAGCTTGATAAAGGATTCAATGTAAAAGGCCGGTTTTTCTTTGGTGGTGTTTGGTTTGCTCTCTTTGCATGGGTCCCGCCTTTGTTCTTTTGGGTCCAGATTTATAAAAGCAGAAAATTATTCATTAAGTGAAAATAAGTGTCTTTGGTGTTTATGCATTTGTGATTTCGGTAATTAAATGGTACATGTGTTGAGATCTTGCCTAAAACTTTTAAAGGCAGAATTTTGCTATGTGAATATTAATATACATATAACTTGATTTCAAAGTATAAATCTGAAAAAGTCTAGACTCTTTCCTAGGATTGCTATCTGAATACTAGTTTAAGGCAAGTGTGATGCTACTGGTTCCTTAAATTTTTAACACTTTTTGTGGAGTAATCACAAAGTCTTTATTTGAGACTGTTACTCTGAACACATCTTGCATCACCGTGGGCTAATTGTTCTCCAAGTGCCCTGGTCTGTATGGCTACATTTTATCATGATTTATTAACAGCCCCTGGCTCAGGAATCTGTGGCCCAAGCCAGTGATACAACATTTTGTATTCTTAAATGGTGATTCTCACCAAATAATGCCCCCCACCAAAAGAGGAAACATAATAATGCCCCAAATCCTCTTTTTGGCTCCATCTTAATTTAATGACACAAAATTAAGTGAATTAGAAAACCAGAAAAGGTCTTACAATAATTTTTCTGCCACATTTCATAAATGTGGAAACTGAGGCACAGATCTGTTTGTTCCTGTAAAACACAGGTGTTACACATTTTAACACCTCTGAAATTAAAATATTGGAGAACCTGGTTAATATTATGTATTTTCTTCATGGAATCTCTTAATAGTGCCTTTTATATTTTAATTTATGAGAGAGGCTCATTAAGATAGACTGTTTGCTTTGAAATCAATGTTTCTGTGGAAACTAATTTTAACTTTTACAGATATTGATTATGGCCTTGTGAAAAGGCAAGCAAAGGAGGAATGCTTTGCTATCTAGACATTAACACAAAACAGTTAATACAATTAAAAGTACAAAAGAAAAAGGTGAAAATCAAACGTATGTGGGAGGAGGGCAAGAAAACTACTAACACAAGGATCATTTGCTGGAGAGGGTGTGCTTTACTCAAAAAAAAAAAGGAAAAAAAAAAAAAGCAAAACAGCAATCCTCCCTTTAGCTTGATGGAAATGTGATTTTTTTTCCATAAATATAAATTTTACAAATGAAAGATGATTTAAAATGGAGGCACGTGCTTCTTCCTACTTCTTTTAGTTGGGAAGGCTTTGGGATCTTTCAAATTGAGTGGTTTCCAGGCATATTTTTCCTTATAATTAAAGTCCTGTCCTCCTCTTACTTTTTATTGTCGTTGTTGCAGATTATCAAATGCTAATATGGTGTCAAGCACTATATTTGATATTAAAATGTGGCTTTTAAAAACATGACAGATAATTGATGGTCTTCCATTTTCTTCTGCAACACGATTGTTGTATTTAGAAGGAATGTATCTTTAGAAAGATAGTTTGTGAGGAAAGGAGGGTGGCTAAGTGGATACAATGTAATGCGATGTCAGGGGTGGATTTTTAAGTCGTCCAACGGGTGAGAAACCTGCACATAAAGAAGCTGCATTGTGAAAATGTTTAGGAGCAAAGTGCTGCATCGGTACGTGATGTGGAAGAGACTGCAGTGTCTGGGCATTGTTGTGAATTCCCGGTATTTTAACCATGAAACATCTGACAAACAACGACGACTGTGGCTAGCTACGTTTATGTGTACATGTTACCACTGAATGCTCACGTATCAAGGATTCAGTCTCACAG
This sequence comes from Carlito syrichta, assembly GCF_000164805.1. NCBI lineage: Eukaryota > Metazoa > Chordata > Mammalia > Primates > Tarsiidae > Carlito > Carlito syrichta. Next base: position 2,672 of record NW_007232526.1, read on the forward strand.
TTTTAACTTCAGTTTTCTCGTCCCCCTCAAATGACAAGATTGCGTCATTCTTTCTCTTTGCCCCTTTGCTTTGCCACCCCATAATTTTTAAAACAATCAGAAAGGGGGTGGGGGGACACCTAAAGACAGCAAACCCTTTTACTCTTGTTTGTTATTCTGATGGTGAAATACTGCAGGTAGACACTGGGTTGGACATGTATTTTGTTTTATTTGCGTCGAAATGTCAAAGAAAACTGGAAATCTATTATTTTGTGTTTGTTTTCTGTGTGTTGCTTCAATGGAAAAACAAAACAAAACAAAAAGCAGCAGTCTTCTCCTTGCCCAAAGTGTGTGAAATGCCTCCTTCATAACCTGAGACTTACTTTCATTTTCTAGGTGCTGGAGAATCTGGTAAAAGCACCATTGTGAAGCAAATGAGGATCCTGCATGTTAATGGGTTTAATGGAGAGTAAGTGTCAAATCTGTGAAAGGGCACTAAGTCAGGGTAACAAATTCTATACTAACCTTTAGGAAGTGTAGGTAGGCAGCCAATATTCCCTTAATTTTTTTCTAATTGACATATTAGAAAATCCTGGCAAGAGCTCATTAGTGCTCCTGCATCTTCTCTGGTGCAATCAATAATGTTAATAAAGCACCAGTGTTTGTGTAAAAACATTTCCCTATCCCGTGAAAATAGTGCCTGGTGGCAGAGGACAGCTCTTGGCCCGGTGACAGCCTCTCCTCAGGTTAGGTCCCTGCCGCAGCCTCACAGTTTGCTGCAGCAAGTCTCCAACATGGCTGACACTGGCCTTGGCCACCTGGTTGTCCTGCCTAACTGACCACCACAGAGACCACACCCCACCCCCACCCCCAGCAGATTTCAATGTAATGAACCGGTGTAGGTTTAGCCACTAGGGAAACATTATTTCAAGAATATTCTCACATAAAACAAAGTTAGAAGTGGCAGCCCTTGTTTATAATTCCTCATTCTTTTTGCCTCCTTTAAAATTACCATTATGGACAAATCATTGTTTCCCTTAAAAGAAAAAAAAATCAATATCCTGCCAAAAGAAAGGAAAAGGAAACATTTAAAGGATGGAAAGAATGGGAGTTGGGTACTTCCAGCTGCAACGAGGGGGCATTTTTGCCTTTGAAAAGTCCTTCCAGGTATAGGATGATGTGGTGATGCCACAGTGAAAATAAAAGAGGCAGCTTCTATTAGAGATGAGGTAAGGGTGTGGGGCCTGCCTGGCATGCATAATGCCGAGGGAGGGAGCATATGATAAGTCAGGGAATTTGCTTGTCCCCCCAAGGCCCCGCATGGGCCCCGTTGCTCATTCTCATCTCACAAGATGTGAGAAATAGAAAAAACTAAGTTTACCAGCCTGTGTTTTCACTGGCATTAGTACAGGTAACCTCCCTAGATGACAAGCACCGGTGGGTCCTGGTTTGCAATGAGAAGCTGGTTAGCACAATCCCTTTCTAAAGCCTGGGTTCAATAAATATGTATCCCTCAGTTGTATTCCCTTCCATTTCAAAAGTGGAGACTGAGTCATGGTGGTAGAGTGCAGTTCAATTATATACCAAAACAAACTACTCAGTGTCACTTACTAGTCACTAAGCACTGGGAAACCGAGGTGAATTATATCACCTCTCAGAGCACAGAAGTCTGCTTTTTACAGAAAATTCTAGAATTTGTTAGGTCAAATAATCGGGGGTTAGAAAAGGATGACGTCATCCATACAGATGACCATTTAAATTTAGGATGCTCTTATACTTTAACCCTGAATCAGAAAGATTGTTTAGAATATAGGAGGATGGGTTAGTTTACCAATTTTGGAATGACTCTCAATGAGTTACCAGTATGCACATCTATGCTTGTAAGTCTCCTCCACTTGTCACAAACCAGTTCTGAAATTCTTAATGCCTACTAGTAAATTAAAAACCTGACACAGACTTCTGGCCTTGAGTTTATAATATGAAGAAAAATCTCACATCAGTTTTCCCCTACAACTTGCGAGCAGTGCTTCTGCATGAGACTAGTTAAGCAAAAAGTAATTGGCCCACATATCCTCTACGTAAATATTTTGGTTAAAACTGGACATGGCTAGTATTTTTAAAAAGATGCAGCCACCCGTGTTTGCCTTAGCTTGAGTTGGATGAAAGATATGTCATCCTTGAAACAATGGACTCAAAAGTTTTATGACTACAGATTGCCCTACAATTTCAAAATCTGTCAGAAAGTATTCTCTCCCTTTGAGAGCCCATCTATAATGCAGCAAGACTTTTATTTTATTTTTTTATTTTTATTTTTTTGAGTTGGAGTCTCACTCTGTCGCCCAGACTGGAGTGCAGTGGCCGCTCCCAGCCACCGCGGCCTCGACCTGCTGGGCTCTGGCGATCCTTCCGCCTCAGCCTTCTGAGTAGCCGGAATTACAGGCATGTACTACCACGCCCGGCTGATTTTTTGATTTATTGTAAAGATGAGGCAGGTCTCATATTGTAAAGATTGCCCAGGCAGGTCTCGAACCCACGGACTCAGGCAATCCACTCACCTCAGCCTCCCAAAGGCGCTGGATTACAGGCTGAGCCACCGAACCGGCTTTCAGCAAGATTTTTAAACCAGAACTTCTCTTTTTTATTTTCTTTTTGGAAAGAGGAAGCGGCATTCCCCGTTTGCCTTCTTTGTAGATGAGGGCCATTGGTATGTTAAATTTAGCCTGTGAAAGGGACACACAGGGGGATTCCTCATGGGAGCCTAGATACCTTATTTTTATCTCCTTTAACCGAGCCTCCTTTTTTTTCTTTTTCCTCGCTGCGGTATTTGCAACAAGAGCTGTTTCCTTAACTAGGAATTCCCTATGAAACAGTGACATCCATCCCTAAGGGGTGGGCTGCATGATGTGAGGTTTTTCCTCTCCATTCTGTGCCTTGTTAGTTAGGGCTGGGCTGAGCTTAACTGGCCTTAACTCTCCACAGGCTGCCATGCCCATTACATTTTTTTTTTTTAAGAGGAAGGTAATATTGATTTGACCTTCAGAAATACAGAGTTTGAATGTGGATTTTCCTAACTCAAAACTAACTCTTTTCCTTATGCTCATTGCCCCACCTCCCCAAAGTAACATTAGTTGAGCTAATTAATTATAAAACCGTGTAGAAGGCTTAGCTGTCATGCCCTTCCACCTTCAAGAAGGAACTAGTTTTTGTTCATTTTTAATTTTGTTGCTGCATCATGGTCTAGACAGTTTTAATTGATGACAATTTATGGGAAACAGTTATTTATAAATAAAAACATTTTCTAGGTAGTTTTCCCCACTGCAAGAAAGGAGGTCATGAATTTTGCACCAGGAAATCAGGGACAAAAATTTCTGTGTCTGTGCCTTTGTGTGTTCAGATACAGTGTTGCAAAGATTCTGACTCAGGATCCCTATGTGCTGCCATAGTCTCAAAAGAATTGTGAGAGAAATCACTGCTTTAGCTCCCTAGTGCGTGTACATTTAGGGAAAGCACAAGAAAATAATTACCTGTCCCTCCTATCCGACCAGAGTCTCCAGAGGACTCTGTTAATATTGCTGCTAAGGTGTGGAGTCTGTCCCTCTACGACCTGCAGTCTCAGTAGACATTCCAATTGAGCCAGAAAGCGACCTAAGCATTAACTAACGGGATGGTGTGCGTGAATTGTTGCATTTGCTCTTGGCTGATTGTTTAGGAATGCAGAGAGGCTGTGTGGGGTTTGTGTGAAATTGCGGTGCCTTGCAGTTAGGTGAGCTTTCAATCTCTCTTTAAAAGGGGCGGCGAAGAGGACCCGCAGGCTGCAAGGAGCAACAGCGATGGGTAGGCACATTCCAAAACAGAACAATTTTTTAACAAACAAAAACATACATGAAGATCATACTGGGAAACTGAGGACAGAGACCCGGGAAGAAAATAAAATTTTAAGGCCATCAGTCATATTGGTATACATTTGCAGAGAACACGTAAACAATTTCTTCACATTTCAGAGCAAGTGAAGCACAAAACATAATTTGGGGGGGGGCCATGCTTAAAGTGTAATTAGATCCAGCTGAAGGAGGTTATAGATTTCAGCTTTAGACAATCAGTTTAGGATTTTGAAAATTGATGTTTTTCCATATGGTTTCTATTTCCCTCCAGTTCTCCATTTGAACCAGCTACTTGTTTTTAAAACTATCTACTAAATTCCATCCACTCGGTGGTTGGTCTGATTTTAAATTTCAGACCTTTTTGGGGAAAAAAGATTTCCCCCTCTATTAAAATACGCAGTGCCGTACCATCCTTAATTTTGACAAATGCCTTGGCACCTTATGGCAGGTCGTCATGAAGAATTATCTACAAAAGCTTCTGGCTTTTTAAAAATGATCAAATGTGTTTTAACCCAAGGCATTTTCCATCAGTGGATAAGGAAATTGATGATGGCATCCATTTTTTTCATTCGTTATCAAATTATCTTTTTCTTCCTGTATCGCCACACTCATCACTCACACATGCACGCACACACGCATGCCAGGTGGTCACTTGGCTCTGCTTGCGAATTCAGCGTGCAGTGATGAGCAGCTATTTCTCATGAGAACATGCAGACCATTAATTTAGCCTTAGGGCATCTTCAAGAAATAGCTTCTTTGACCGGGGAGGGGCAGGGCAAAGGATATTGGGGTTGGGGACAAAGTAACTGACACATGTTTGTTCATCTGTTTCTTTTAGAATATATTATCCCTAGATGATGGCTACAATTTCTCATCTTCCCGGCTATGTCCTATCACAATTTGCATGCTGGAATTGCTCGGTCTTAGGAATTTCTAATAAGAATACTATTCTGTTGTCTGGGGAGGGGAGAGGGGATGGGGCCCCCACTACCTGACCTTTAAAGATCATTAAAAAATAAAATAAAATGGAACTGAAATCATTAATTGGCAAACATGTAGTATGATGACAATTTAAAAAAAGACATCTATATAAAAAGCAATGAAGTGACAGTCTACTGTACCAAAAGTTGGCATTGAGAAATATGTCTTTGTTGAGCAGCCTACCATGTACAAGATGTGCTGACCCCCTGGACCCTACTAATACCTTGCCTGCATGTCTCTGTGACCCTGTTCTACAAGTAAAACATAAGTAATAGCATTCGTGATAAATAAAAATTATCTGCATGTTTCAGCAATCCCTGTATCTCGCGTCTGTCTTCTGTCTTCCTTTGTCTGTCTGTTCCCCCAAAAGTGCAGAGATGAGGTAGAGATTTGAATGAAACTTACTAGGACAGCCTTCCCTTACCATCCAGTTAGCTGCAAAGGGGGAGGGGTGGAGCTCTTAAAATCTCAGTCCAGATCAGCTGCTTTCTACATAGGAAGGTGGGGGGGTGGTGCTGTTGGGGGAAGGGCCACAGGCTCCCTCTTAAAAGGCCTTCCAGTCCCAGCCCCCATTTGTTAGTCAATCCGAATTCTAGCAATTGGCATATATTTTGCCTTTGTTAAGTAGTTTAGAGACATCCAAGAAATTTTCTCTGAATTTCACCATCAACGTTAAATTCATTAAGCGATAGTAGAAATGATGATAAACCTGCCAACCCCAGTATAATATCTCCATCTACATAGTAATTGCTTCAATGGAAGAATTTTATGTTTTAGTATTACAAACCCGAATTAGATTTTAGATTTCTATTTTAGCTGTTTTATACTTGATATACTCCCACACCTATTCACATACGTAGATGAATACTGAACACGTTCTCAAAATATCCGTATTTTAAGACTGGAAGTTTTCCAATTATCATACTACTACTTAGACCAAAATATCAAACTGAATGAAAGAAACTTGTTTCTGGAAATATTTTTCTCTTGCTGTGTGTGCATTTGGGTATTTAGGACCTGACCATACTCATTTTACTATTGTGGGACATCAAAATCAAAGGTTAACGGCTTCCATTACCAATGAAATGGAGCCTGTTTCTAATGAATGGGAATGGATTTGTCCTAGGGGGTTTTAGGTAAATTCTGAATTCAAGAGTGAACCTTAGGGACAGTCAAATACATGTCCTTTTAATCTATAACATCTAAATAATTGATTTTAGACTACCAAAGCAGGAAAATCATAACTTCAGAAATGAGATTCAATTCTGCATGGACAAGTGCATGGACAAGCAGAATAGTCCCACAGAGCAGTGAGGACCTCTCCATCCCTTTCCTCATGAGGCGGCTGCTTTACAAATATGAGGGCTGAGTCTGGTTTCAGGTCGATGCACAAATTCCACATTTGGGGTCTGCAGTTCATCTCTGCTCCTGAGCTGCTTGGACTTGCAGCACTTTTTATTAAAGGGTCCTAAGGGGATAATAGCATCTTTTCCTCCTTGGTCCCCTGGATGCCCCCACCACTAATGAGAGCAGCCCCTCTAAACTTCCCCAGTTCCTTATTCCAGCAAGAAAGAGTGCGTCACAGAGGCCCATGTTAGACAAAGAGGTTCCATCATAGGAAAAGGGTGAAATGAGATAATTCAGAAAATGAGGGCCCACCCTCAAAGATGCAAATATTTATTCAGAGAGAATAAAATGCACGGGAAATAATTAGCCATTATAGTTCTTTGAAAAAGGAAAGACCAAGGCCTTGCTGGCGGATATACACTTGTCCCCTCCCCCTGCCCCCCAGCTTTCCCACTGCCTGCCCTCACCCCTTCAGCACCACAAACTGCCTTGCTAGGCTGTAGTTGCTACCAACACCCCCCACTTTTGCATTTCTCTTGGATTAGCTTAGTCATGTTCTACTACTCCAGAGTGATTATTTGCTTAATTTCTACCTTCATTCTGTGACTTGGTGAATCAACTAAGTGAATGCTTCGAAAACCAGAATCTCAAAATATGTGGAAAAATTAAAACTGCAAACAGTGAAAAAGATAGATTCTGTCCTTATTCTGCCCCCCAGTTTCTGACTCCGTGACTCGAGACTTTCCCTCTTTCAGCCTCAGTTTCCTCATCCATGGGATGGGACTGTGCCACCTTCCTTCAGCATCATCCTAGGGCCTGACACATAGTAGGTGTGCTGTGCATGTTGGATCCCTTCCCCCTGCCCAGAAACAAAGTGAGGTTTGGGCTACAAACATGGCAAGATATGTATTCCAAGCAAGAGGTCCTTGTCTCCTAAAGCATGTATTTCCCAGGCTGTGCCTGTAATAAAGGCTGGTTCACAAAAGACACATGACATTTGGATCAATGTGATCTGGTGCAGAAAGTAACATTTTGTCAGGTCCCCAGAAGCCAGCAGGTGTGGCCTTTACCCTTGGGACTAGTAACTCTGAGCAGAGATCATTCTGTGAAGACTACACAGGCTGCCTTGTGTGTTTGAGTCAAAATATTAAAAGCAAAAAACTTCTCACCTCTACCTAACAGAGGGACCTGACCCCCATCCCCTCCTAGATCATAAGGACCTCTGGGGTCGAATCTTATTTCATTTCTGTTCATATTGAGGGACCCATGTGACCCATGTATATTAACATCATGAACTAGATATTCATCTCAGCTAGCTGCAGTACTCAGAATGGCACATATACAATGACTAAATAAATAAATAATAGGGCCGCCAAGCCCTGAAATCTGTAACTTATTAATACTACCACCTGCATTCACTGGTTACTAGTATGCTAATCTAGTGACTTCTAAGTCACGCCATGGAATGGTTTTACCCCAACCCCACCCCATAATGACCTGTCATTCCCCCACCCCCAAAAGGATGTGGATGAGGGTCCTGTTAGCATGTAGGGTGGGGTGTTAGGAAGTGTTAGCATGCAGGGTGGGGGCTTGGGACCCACAGGGCCAAGTCTGAATTAGTACATGAGCTGCAAGCAACTTTTGGTACAGTAGCCTCTATTGTGATGCAATGCCAATTCGCTAATCTGCCTTAACCGGGTGTGTCCTTAGGACACATTTGGGAGGTTGTCATTTAAGTCCACCTTTATGCAATCCTTGCACAGATCTGAACCCACAACTCCTCGAAGAACAGAATACTATGCTTTTTAGTCCGAATATCTTGATTAAAGCAACACCCTTGGTCGACATGATGCAATATGATTTTCTTTTCTTTTCAATCCCACTGCAGTGAGAAGGCAACCAAAGTGCAGGACATCAAAAACAACCTGAAGGAGGCCATTGAAGTAAGTGCGGGCCGCTGGCCTTTTTTGCCTTTTAGCTGCCCTCTCAGACAGTGCTGTTGCCCTAACCACTCTCTTGATCGCTTTCAGACCATTGTGGCCGCCATGAGCAACCTGGTGCCCCCTGTGGAGCTGGCCAACCCTGAGAACCAGTTCAGAGTGGACTATATCCTGAGTGTGATGAATGTGCCTGACTTTGACTTCCCTCCCGTAAGCTGCACCCCTGATCTGCGTGGCTGTGGCCCCCTCACCTGAGCAGAGGGACTTCATAGGCTCATCCATGACAGTCCTGCATGTGGGCAGGAATATCCACACTTTGGGCAAAACACATTTCAGTGGTATTTATTAGTCCATAGGAAAAAAAATATTAAGGATGGATAATTTCATATCCATCCTTAATATTAAAAAAAAAATCATTAGGACTTTGAGAAGGGTGAGCAAAATTTGGTCACCCCTTGTATATATTGGCTCACCCATTCTCACAAAGAAACATCATTCTTTAATACTACAGTTCTCACTTTATTAGATTGTAAATTTTTGTGAGGGAAAAAGTCCTGAGCTATGGCTGGCTTAATTATTTTCTCACCCACATCTTAGGACAAATAAAACTTCATATTGACTATAGCATATAAATACTGTCCAATGACCCTTGGCTGAAGGTGCCCTCAGGTGCCTTGGGATGTGTAAAAGAAGTGCCAGGTGGAAGAGAGTCTCATTTTAAACTGGTTACCTTTTAACATTACGGTTTTTCTCAAATTAGTCCTTGCCTTGGGACAAATCATGAGAAATCTTTTCTCATTATTAACATTTTTAAAACATCTAAGTTATAACTCAAGAATACATTACAAAAATAGAACACATGGTATAAAAGAATATCTTTCTGTGCCCTCTGACCAGGTCCACAACACAGTTTACAAGGACTTGTTGGCTCCCCAAAGAACTATTTTTTAGGGAATGAAAAACTGCTTAAGCCCAAGTGCATCCATTTTGACCCCTTTGTTGGGGATGAATGGTTTATCAGTGGGGAGCGAGAAACAAGATGGAAAGATGTACAGGTTCACAAGCCCCATGAGGAAGAGACTGACTTATCTACAGTTAAAACAATGAGTTATTCTTGTTTTTGTTGGGTTTCCGTGGGATTTCATGTTTGTGTATTGTAAACAAACTTGGCTGCAAATTTCCACTCGTGGAGAAGTAAGATTAATTAATTAGCATGGGCATATAAATTTTTAAATAGTATTGGAAAAATATATAACACCCAATTTTTTAGTGAAATATCATTTTTTATATATATATATATA
>NW_007232526.1:12163-38115 GCF_000164805.1 Carlito syrichta
TTGGAGTCTCACTCTGTCGCCCAGACTGGAGTGCAGTGACTGCTCCAGGCCACTGCAGCCTTGACCTGCTGGGCTCCAGCGATCCTTCCACCTCAGCCTTCCGAGTAGCCAGAATCACAGGCATGCGCTACCATACCCAGCTGATTTTTTGATTTATTGTAGAGTTGAGGTCTCGCCAAGTTGCCCAGGCGGGTCTCGAACCCACAGGCTCAGGCAATCCACTCACCTCAGCCTCCCAAAGCACGGGATTACAGGCTGAGCCACCGAGCCCGGCTTCATTCTATATTTTTAACAGGAAAAGAAAAAAATAACTTGTTACAAATACATCCCAACAATAATCTTTAATTATGCCTACTGAGATCTGAACTTAATGTTTCTGTCCACCATTCCCCATCATAACACTTTTTGGTAAAATTCACATTTTCCTGGAAGGAAAATTTAGTCCCTGTACATCTTACAGATGAAACTTCTTGTTTTCATAACACTGAATCATGCATTGGCGTTTTCTCCTAACACAGATTAGTGTAGATTCTTCCTATATAAACAATTCTGTGAAGAAACAAAATCATCCAGTCGTCTACCGTCCCCACCCGCCAAAATATACAGAGAAGAAATTACCCAAGACCACTCATTCACAATAAGAGGAGGAGAGCAGGAAAGTCAACTTTTGGATATGTTTAGCACGTGCAGCATTCCGAGCACTAATTCATTAAGTGGGCTCAAAATTCAGAATCACATCAGTCGTGGCTCTCCTAGTGACCTGTGGTTTCGGAGGCCGAATGGCAGTGTTCTTAATTGGTTCAAGCTCCTGTCTTTCTCTAAATCCCTCTCTCATGTTCACTTTCAGGAATTCTATGAGCATGCCAAGGCTCTGTGGGAGGATGAGGGAGTGCGTGCCTGCTATGAGCGCTCCAATGAGTACCAGCTGATTGACTGCGCCCAGTAGTGAGTAACCCCCCATCAGCACATGAAATAGGCAAAAATAGAGAAAACACAAAAACCTGTGACTCTTGCTTTTCAAGTTACTTGCCAGTGATGACTTTCGTAGCAGACAACCAGTTATTCCATGTGTGGTTAGAAAGTTCTAGTCTGATTCATTTGTTTTATAAAGCCCCTAATTGCATTTTTTATATAAACATGTAATGCCTGTTAGAGCAAAATGACAATTATTCTCGATAAAGTGATGTTCATAACTAGCTTGAAGTAATTAATGAATTGACCTCCAAGGATTCAGGAAAACAGGGCAGCTTTCACACTTTGGATAATGAAAAAATTTTATATTTTATTGGTGTAATATATAAACATAACTGAGGAATGGTGAAGACAAAAGTATGCTCCCCTCCCCCATTAGTTGTTTAGTGCATTGCTATTTCTGTATCAAGTAAGTGACTATAGTGGCCATCATAACCCAGTATTATCGACTAGTGAATCTAGATGGAGTTGGTTTTTGTGTTGTCTTGACTTTTGAACTCTGTCTCATGTCCTTGTTTATTCCTTCACACTGGGTCTTGATTCAAGGATGGTAAGTGGTCAGTGGATTTGGAATTCTAAACTGTACACACCTAAGCAACACACTACAGTGGTGGGGTTACTTTCAAATAAAACGAATTACCTGAGAGGATGCCTGGTGAAGGCTAGCACTGTGAAAGATATCTTTCTCCAAAGTCATGACAAAGTCATTTACCTGATTAATGTGTTGGTAAATGAAGAAGGAGGGAAAACATTTTTTTTAACAGATTGTCTTGCACAAGCAAATATACACACCACAAAAATTTGTGTATTTTTTCATGGAACAGAAAAACAGCCCATCTTGGCCAATCCCTGTGACTCTCCAACCCCCACACCTCTACCTGATGCCCAAGCTACTACACCTATTATCTAATCCTGACTCACCTTACCTTGGGGTCCTCCCTCCATCCCTGTCACCCTTCATGGTCTCTCTTCCAGAGGACAAAATGCCACATATCTAAAAAGTTGCCTTTTATGAAAGGTTATGACCTCCCTCATCCTGTACATAATACAACAAGCATATGGTGGTCAGGGTTATAAAAAAAAATCTAAAGATGTCTTGTGTTTGCTGATGCTGCACAGATGCACAGAGCAATCTCAGTCAATGATATTCTGAAGTAGGCGTGCCTTCTGTGCCTGTGGGGAGGGACAGACAGTAGAAGGTTAGTTTTTAGTCTTCCTTATCATAAGTAGCTTAAACTCAGAACTGATTTTGCTATAGAAAGTATGAACTAATCAGAACCAGGTAACAGGCAGGCTCACAAAGAGCTAAAATTGCATGACTTAGTAACTGGGGCCTAAGGAACTGATTGTGAAAACCACCTGAATAAGCAGGAGGGAGGAGGAAGTACTTAGTAGTCAAACAACAAAGTGAGTTCTTTAGAATACTATCATTGACCGATCATGTGCTTATGTCAGGGTCTGTCAAATCTATCAATTTGTCTTGCCCTTGCCCTGCTTTCCCATAGGAAGTCCCTTTGATTATTTTCAGTTGTCACATACTTAGATGTTTCATGGTTTAATATACAAGCAAATTTGTGTACTTTTTCAAGGAGTAGAAAAACAGTCCATCTTGGCCAGTCCCTGTGACCCTCCAACCCCCACTCCTTCTTCAACAAAGTCCCTGATTTTCTCAAAAGTTTGAACTAAAAGCTGGAAGCGCTAATTATAGTAACGCAAAACAAATGGAAATCCTGGAATTGTTTGCGTTTTGTATTTTGGATCCAAGTCAGAAGTTAAGTACAGGTACAAGATTAGGAGGGTTTAACCACCCCAGTTTTGAATGCTGGGGGTGGAGGTGAGGAGAGGACATAGTAATTTTATTAATTAACACAGTTTAACCCCGTTGTCACATTTTGTTGTTGTTGTTTTTAAACAGCATTAAATTACTCCTGAAACTTTATCTGAAAATGACACCATTTGCACAGATTATAAAAAATTTTAAAGACACTCAGAGAAAAAAAGAGAAGAAGGTAGCTTAAAACTTTTAAAAAATGTCTTCCCTAACCAGATGGCTCAAACAGCCCTGCAGTCGCAGTGACCAGTACATTTCTGGTTGAACCACCTTTATGTTAAAGTTGAGATACTACTGGTACTGTGCCCAATTCTTAAGCTGCCTATTTTTATTTGTTGAGCTGGGGTTTGGCTGGCTGCACTCCAGATGTCTCTCTCACAAGATTTGGTGCTGATGATCTATTTATAGAACTGTGGTTCTGTTGCCATGGCAATGTGCTGGAGGCCAGGGCGGCTGGGGAGCTATTTCTGGACTGGTGCTGTAATGTAAGATTGATTGGGCAAGTTAGTATATCCTCTAAGCCAGACTAACTCTGAACTGGTAAAAGGGGGGGGGGGGGACTTAGGGAATTTCTTTAAATAGACTTTTCTCAATTTGTGATTTTATTTTCTGATTAGCCCACTTTAAAACAATTTCAACTTCAGCCCCTCCCCCAACAAATAAACAAACAAACTGGCTTTAATATAAATTTTCCATATTAATTACCCTAATCTTTCAAAAGTTAACTTTGAACACAGCACAAACAAATGACTGTTTTAAACTAAAAGTTTCGTATCTGGAGTGTTCTATTTCATGGACTGAGTAGGAAGGAAATTTGGTATTTGTTTCCTGTTCAGGGTGGTTAGGGCAAGAAGGGCCCCTATGTGCCAACCTCTTTTGTTCTGTTTAATCAATGAGATTCTTAAAAAGTAAAAAGGAAGGGATACAGATTCTGAGTCACTAAAACAATCGTTTGTGCCCTTGAGGGGAAAGTCTGTGCTGCTTTTCAGTGGGCCACTTCATTTGCTAAAAGACTGAATGATGTGGTGTTATAATTTTTAAACGCTTTACCATGTTAGTCATGCAATTTTCAAGTTTCATTTTTTTTATAAATCATAAAATTTTACAGAATTGGATAGGCCTGATTTGGAGTCCTCTCTCTCCTGATTGATATGCACAAAATCAATCTTTTAAAAGTAAAAGTAAGCACCACTGTCCTGTGCTGTTTATGTAGTCTACGTGCCCTGGGAGTTCATGGGATAGCTGCTAGACTCATTTCTAGTTCCCTAACTCCTAAAAGCATTGATTTTAAATTCTGTGTGCTCTAAACTTCTTAAGGTACAGAGCTTTAAGTCATAAATGTAACCAACACACAAGCAAAAAAGTGCCACTAACTTATTGCTGTGTAACTGGGGTGGTCACTTCCATTTAGCCTGACTTTGTAGACAGATACAAATAGTTGGCAGATGCATGTGGGCTCTGTGAATACCTCTGTGTGTCTTTCTTCTTCTCCCAGCTTTCTGGACAAGATTGATGTCATCAAGCAGGCTGACTATGTGCCAAGCGACCAGGTATGCAAAACTTCTCCCAGACGGAGGACTTAGAGCCTGCATTCCAAGCTACTTGGGGTTTTTGCTCCAGATTGACAATCATCATTTCAGTTGGTTTTGATGAGACCCATTGACCTAGATTTTGTTTTAGGACCTGCTTCGCTGCCGTGTCCTGACCTCTGGGATCTTTGAGACCAAGTTCCAGGTGGACAAAGTCAACTTCCAGTAAGAACACAATTCTCTTTTTTATAAAAGAGCAGTTTCTTGCCATTCCTCAGGAGTTAGGGTGTTAGAGTCTTGGAAGTAACTGGCTATCCTTACTTCTGCCAGCATGTTTGACGTGGGTGGCCAGCGTGATGAACGCCGCAAGTGGATCCAGTGCTTCAATGGTATGGACATGGTGGCCTTTGCCGCCCTTGAAGAACATTTAACTTGTGAGTTGTCAAGGCTCGTTTTTGCTTCTCATGCTCATTGCTTGTGTTTTCTCATTGTTAAGATGTGACTGCCATCATCTTCGTGGTAGCCAGCAGCAGCTACAACATGGTCATTCGGGAGGACAACCAGACCAACCGCCTGCAAGAGGCCCTGAACCTCTTCAAGAGCATCTGGAACAACAGGTTTGTGGAGTCACAGCCCACTCCCTTCTGTCTGTCTGGGAGTCCTGTGACTGACCTCAGGGCCCCAGTTTGTACCGTTAGTGAAAAGAATCTTGTGCAAGCATGTCACACCCCTTGCAGAAAACATGCTGCTTTTGGGCACTAACCTAGCCCTGCTCTCTGTTAGATGGCTGCGCACCATTTCGGTGATTCTGTTCCTCAACAAGCAAGATCTGCTCGCCGAGAAAGTCCTTGCTGGGAAATCGAAGATTGAGGACTACTTTCCAGAGTTTGCTCGCTACACTACTCCTGAGGATGGTACAGAGGGCTTCCATTCTTGGGGACTGTTCATTCAGGTGGCTCTTTATCAAGTGGTCAGGCTAAAAACCCCCACCCCTCTTCCTGCCAGTAAACTGTAAGGGATCTGTGAGGGAAACAAGCAATATGTATTTTCACTCATTTTCATATGGCGACATCATGGAGTTCTAAGAAGTTAAGGTGCTGCAATGCTGTTAGTGCCCTAGTTCTGTTCTAACCTTCATCTACTTAAGTAATAAGTCTCTCTTTTTTTTTGCAGCTACTCCTGAACCTGGAGAGGACCCACGCGTGACCCGGGCCAAGTACTTCATTCGTGATGAGTTTCTGGTGAGTATCAAACCTGTCTTGAGTTTCCTTTCTTGCTCCTCCTCTTTTTCTTATGGTTTTAAATGTACTTAATTCTAAATTTAGGGACCCAGCTACCCACTTCTTCAATTTTATTTCACCAATATCCAGGGTGCATGTGAGCTGTCTGTGCCCTTTTTTTTCAATACTGCATCAGTGGTTGTCAACAGTCATCCTGGTAGAGGCCCCCCTTGGTAGCAGGGTAGTTTCCAGGGAGGTTGTCGCTGACAGAGACCTCATGTTTGTGCCCACAGAGAATCAGCACTGCCAGTGGAGATGGGCGCCACTACTGCTATCCTCACTTCACCTGCGCTGTGGACACCGAGAACATCCGCCGTGTGTTCAACGACTGCCGTGACATCATCCAGCGCATGCACCTTCGTCAGTATGAGCTGCTCTAAGAAGGGAACCCCAAATTTAATTAAAGCCTTAAGCACAATTAATTAAAAATGAGATGTAATTGTACAAGCAGTTAATCACCCACCATAGGGCATGATTAACAAAGCAACCTTTCCTCTTCCCCGAGTGACTTCGCGAAACCCCCTTTTCCCTTCAGCTTGCTTAGATGTTCCAAATTTAGAAAGCTTAAGGCGGCCTCCAGACAAAGACAAAGAAAAAGGCCACAAAAGTTCCCTCTCACTTTCAGTAAAACAAAAAATAACAGCAGCAAACAGAAATAAAGAAATAAATGAAATAAATATTGTGTTGTGCAGCATTAAAAAAATCAAAATAAAAATTAAATGTGAGCAAAAATTGAGGCGACTCCTGTGAATTACTTACAGTTCCAAGCACGTTCTCACTGTTCAATGGCTTCAACTGGTCCTTGGGTCAAAAGTTGAGAGGCCCTATGTTGAGGTGCAGACCACAAGATTATGATGTAGGTGGGTTTAACATCTTGCCACTAGATGTTTTTGGTGAGCTAACCTTTGGGTTTCTTAAAACAATTTGCAGACAATAGAAAAAGTTCACCCCTGCCCTTCCCCCTGAACCTGTGCCCCTTAGTAAGCCATTATGCCCCAGAGAAGTCTATGTTTTGACATTGCTGCTGTGTCCAAAGATTCCACCAACTTATACTATGATGTCACAAGTTTTCCTGTTTACCTAGTCTCCTCAAAAGAGATTTTTTTTTTTTTTGGTTATAAGATATGGACTAAATTATGTGGGGAAATTGAGGAACATAGTGTTTCAAATCAATGAAAGTGGGATTTTTCAAGAAATGGTGTTGAAACCCCTAGTGCCAGCCATTTGGGCAAACTAAGCTAGATCCCTACCTTATTCCATTCATCAAAATGAATTGATGCACATCAATCACACATCTAAATACAAGCGATACTTTTAAAAAGTGGCTGTTTTTATGATTAAAATCTTGGACTTATACAAGTCTGTCTGTAGCATGACCTAAGACCTAAAAGCCACAAAAAGAGGAAAAAGTGACTGTAAAAAAAAAAAAAAAATCACATGTAAAAAACATGAATGGAGGAAGGGTTTGGATTAGGTAAAAATCCTAAGTTGACTTTTCTAACAAGCAAAGAGTTCTTAAGAATCAATAAGCAAAACAATCAGCAAAATGGGCAGTGGATACGAACAGGCAACTTACACAAATACAAATAGCTAATAAATGGAGAAATGTGGAATATCACTCATAATTGAAGAGAAATATGAAGAAAGCAAATGTTCACCATAACTGGGGGGGTGGGGGGTGAGCAGGGATCCACCCTCACGGACTCTGTGTCAAAAGCAAAGAGGTGAACTGGAATTTGTTCTAGATCTGAGGTTCACATGGGCTTCCTAGTCATAACCATCAGGTGTGTCCTTGCAGCTGTGGTCACCCTTGGTGAGTTCCCCAGAAGGATGGAAGGAAGAGACTGGCATGGCCCCCACCATGGTCCTCGGCATCAACTATGGTGCCTGAAGCTGGTCAAATGGTACATCAAGTGCATTCTATAATCTGGACCCCAAATATACTTCCTGTTTCCAAATCAAATTAATCTCAGCCAAATTAATCATGTGGCATAGCTCATCAGAGGCGAGCTGTGAGCCCCAAGGAGGGCAGAAAAAGTAGCAAATACCTCCATCTCCATAAACCTTTCCAAAACTTTCTACACAGCAGTCAGTCCATATAATAATTGTGTTTACTGTACAAATTTGAGTACAAATCAGCCCTCAAAAGTCCCCCAAGTAAATATGCGATCCAAGTAAAAGTCAAGACATGCTATGCAAATATAGCCAAAAGACCAGCCCATAGATTCCCATAACTCTTCAAAGCCCTCCAAATAAACAACTAAAACCTGGGCAACGGCTGTCAAGTGCAACTACAAGACCAGTGTACCAGTACCATGCAAACCCCCATCCATGCAAAGGCTATGTTAAGTGGAAAATTGAGGTTGAACCTCAGCCCCCAGCCTCTCTTTCAAGAGGGTCACCTGTATGCCCCTCCTACACAGAAATTCTGGAACCTTCTTTGCATAATCCACAGAAGCTTGTCACAGTTTTGCCATATACCCATCAAAATTAGAAAACACAAAATTCCCAGGCCATAGCGCAAGAAAAGTTATATGCCAGAACCCCACCTTGCTGGTCAAAATGGGCAGAGACTTCATGGTATCTTCAAGAAGAAGGGCCATAAAAGTCACAGTTATCAGGCACCTACTATGTACAAATCACTGCCCAGTGAGATAGACCTGTCTGTTGCTGCCATTTTACCAGTGAGTATCAGAGGCCTAGAGAGGCCCCTAAAAGACATCTCTAGCAATCGGGGAAGATGGGCTTCAAATTCAGGAAGCCAAAGCCCACTGCTGTCCCGGAAGGTGCAGGGAAAAAGGAAAAGACCTCCTGACGTTTCTTCCATGACGCCAATTGTCAGGAGTCCATGACCTGTGACCCCAACGGGAAATCCTGCAAGGCAGCATGGGACTGCTCAGCTGGTGGGTGGGTGGGGCCCTCTTCCCTCAGAGAGTGGCACTGAGCATACTCCTGCCTCCCCACCAGTTCAGGGCTTTGTCCCCTCTGGTCA
This sequence comes from Carlito syrichta, assembly GCF_000164805.1. Classification (NCBI taxonomy): domain Eukaryota; kingdom Metazoa; phylum Chordata; class Mammalia; order Primates; family Tarsiidae; genus Carlito; species Carlito syrichta. The sequence goes on from NW_007232526.1 coordinate 20,768, forward strand.
CTCAGTTGTGTTTGACTTACTTCCCTACCTTAGAATCCAGTCCTTCTATTTAAAACATTTTTGTTTCTATTTTCCCTTTGTTCCCAGTGCCTAATATAACTTTTATAGAGCTATTTTAAAATCTAAATTTTAGGATCTTCAAAAAGAAAAAAGTTATGAATAATTCCATCTAAATATTTGATTACAAAAGTCATTATTTTTAAAATGCTTAAACTAAATTTTAAATTCATATTCAAATTCAAAACAACATATTTTCTACAGTAACAATTTGCATCACACTTTATAACTATGTATAAGCCAGATATTATAAATGACTATTCACTGACCTTTAGGAGATTAAATAATAATAATAATAAACCACTAGGTTCCCTCACAGTGTGAAGAGGGTCTAGGATTGGGCAGAATTTTTATCCACCTCCACTTTTATTTAAATATGTGCAAAATTATACCAAAAGAAATGGCTGCATTTATATAGTCCTTCAGTGTATTTCATGGCATTCTCTTATTACAGTGGTTTCTTGGACGATTTGGGTCAACTTTTCTTTCAATTAATGCATAGGGAGTATGGAGTCTATGTTAGCCAGTGGGGATTCTGCTCTTATGGGGTTTATATTCCAGTGGAGAGACACACATTTGTGGGATAAATAATGAAAAGAATTACAGATGGTGACAAAGTCTCTGAGACAATAAGAAGGACGGTGGTGTTGGGGAATAGGAGGTGTCGGGGAGGGATTCCCCTTTAGCTAGAATAGCTGGGGAGGACTTCTCTGAGGAGGTGCATTTTCTTATAAGAATGTGAAGGATGAGAAGGAACTAGTTATCCAAGTACTAATAGCTAACATTATTTCTGGTGATCATTAATTTTTAAAATATAATAATTAACATTTATGGAGCATGCTACCATGTGCCAGGCATTGTCCTAAACCCCATATATGGATTATCTCATTTATTCCTTTCAAAGCCCTCTTAAAATTACCTCATCATTAGTACAACAGATCCTATCTCATTGTACTGATGTTATTCAAAAGTGAAAAAGGTAAATTATATCTAAAACATTGTGGGTAATTTAAGTCAGTTATGGTCATTGCAATAAGCACTTACTTTGAGAATTGCTACCCAGGTTTCCATTTTTAGAATTGGGTAACTCTGTAACTCTAGGATAATTTTCTTTCATTTAAACATTCTATGCTATGAACAACTAGAGTCTTCTGACTTTACCTATTTTATTTACTGTATTGGTTAGGAATACATTCAGCTGCAAAAACAGAATATTGAATGGCACAGAGTGGCACAAATAGAAGTTTATATCTCACTTACCAAGAATTCTAGAAGTAGGTGATGCCTCCACAGAGGTGACTGATGCTTCCGCAATTCTCTTGGCTTCTCTCTCATGATTGCAAGATGGTATCACATCATGCTGATGGCAGAAGAAAGAGGAAAGAGACAGTCCAATCAAATATCTTTTATTAGTCTTTCCTAGGGACACTTCTATTCACTCCTCACCATGTAAAACACACATATACCTAGATAGATAGACAAACAACTAGCTAGCTAGCTAGAAAAGACACACACCAGATAGAAAAGTATTTTTTCAATAACACTTTTATACATAGGTGCACATACAGACACATAGAGAGATTTATAATTTCTTTCTTTCTTTTTTTTTTTTTTGAGTTGGAGTCTCACTCTGTCGCCCAGACTGGAGTGCAGTGGCCGCTCCTGGCCACCGCAGCCTCCACCTGCTGGGGTCCGGCGATCCTTCCGCCTCTGCCTTCCAAGTAGCCGGAATTACAGGCATGCGCTACCTTGCCCAGCTGATTTTTTGATTTGTTGTAGAGATGAGATCTCGCTGCCCAGGCAGGTCTCGAACCCACGGGCTCAGGCAATCCACTCACCTCAGCCTCCCAAAGGCGCGGGATTATAGGCTGAGCCACCGAGCCCGGCTATAATTTCTTACTGGATGCACTTGATGAAGCATCTGAAAAAACATATTTAATGCCTGTAGTTTTCAGGATTAGAGAAGATAGTTGGGCTGAGACATTTCAAATTATGAGAGCAATTTACATAATTATGTAAATAAATTTGGAAGCCTAGATAAAACAGATAACTCTCTACACACACAAAAATATGTTTATCAAAATTTATTCCAGTGAAGACATAAAAAAAATCTAAGCAGATCGATTACCATAGAAAGAAATACAAAGCACAAGTTACGAAGCTCCATGAAATGCTCTTGTTGGAGTGAAAAGCTACAGACAAGAAGGAAACATGAGGAAGGTTTCTAGGATGTTAACAAATTTCTGTTTCTGGATCTCAATGCTGGTTAAATAATTATATTCCATTTGAGAAATTTCACTTAGCTGTACAGTTAAGATTTGTCACTTTTCAGTATATGTACTATATTTTCAATTTTTTAAAAATGAGGAAACAGAAAAAGGCACCAGACCCAAGTGGTTTCACAGAAGAATTCTGTTAAACCTTTAAAGATCAAATAATCCCAATGCTACTTAAATTATTCCAGAGAATAGTAAAAATAAATCTTCAAAATTGTTTTGTTTTTTTTTTTTGAGTTGGAGTCTCACTCTGTCCCCCAGACTGGAGTGCAGTGGCACGCTCCTGGCCACCGGCGATCCTTCCACCTCAACCTTCCAAGTAGCTGGAACTACAGGTGCGTGCGACCATGGCTGGCTAATTTTTTGATTTATTGTAGAGATGAGGTCTCGCCAAGTTGTCCAGGCAGGTCTTGAACCCACAGACTCAGGCAATCCACTCACCTCAGCCTCCCAAAGCGTGGGGGATTACAGGCTGAGCCACCGAGCCTGGCTCAAAATTGTTTTTATAAAGCAAGTATACAATTGATTCCAAAACACGCCAAAAATTACACCCCCAAATAAAATTGCAAATTAATTTCACTTATGAGTGTCTACATAAAAAACTTTAAAATATAAGCAAACAGAATTTAATATTACATTAAAAAAAAATACATCATGCCTAAGTAAGATTTATTCCAGGAATTCAGGGTTGGTTCAATATTAGCAAACATAGTAATATTTGCCAAAATTTAATATCCATTTGACTGGGCTTGGTGGTTCAGCCTGTAATCCCAGTGCTTTGGGAGGCCAAGGTGAGTAGATTGCCTGAGCCCGTGGGTTCAAGACTCACCCGGGCAACTTGGCGAGACCTCATCTCTACAATAAATAAAAAACTAACTGGGCATGGTAGCACGCACCTGTAGTTCCAGCTACTTGGAAGGCTGAGGTGGAAGGATCACTGGAGCCCAGCAGGTCGAGACTGTGGCGACTGGGAGCATGCTACTGCACTCCAGTCTGGGCGACGGAGTGAGGCTCCAACTCAAAAAAATATCTATCTGTTTATATTTTAGTAATTCAATAAAATTGTAATTAATGGGTGCTTTTCTGATACAACGGCTAGATACAGATGTACACCATATATCTATGTATAATCTACCTAGTATTATGTATTATTTATGTATAAAATATTTAAAAGTCAGTATTTCAATTAATGAAGAACCTCTAAAAGCTTTTCCACTATTGTCAGGAACACAAAACAAGAAAGACAAAGAGGCCTCATATCATCACACTATTTATCATTGTATCGGATGTACAAGGGGAGACCCCCAAAAAACTGGACTTTGTTAAAAACTGTGTATTTATTCTTACATGTTTAAACGTCCATCACCTTCAAAGTACTCTCTGTTTGATGCAATACACCTATCAAGATGGTTTTTCCACTGCTAAAAACAGTTTTTGAATTCATCAATTTTGATGCCCTTTAGCGCTCCTGCTGGTTTTTTGATTGTTTGCTTCTTTCACGTCTTTCACATCAGCAAAATGTTTCCCTTTGAGAGCTTTTTTCATACAAAGATACAAGAAAAAGCCACTTGGCACAAGATTGAATGAATAGGGAGGGTGGGGCATGGGGGGGTGTGCCATTTTTTGGTTAAAAACAACTGAACACTCAGTGCAATGTGGGCAGGCTCTTCATTTAAATCGCCCATCACGAAATAAGCAAATGCGTTGAAAGAATCTCAAAAAAAAAAAAAAAAATGTTCACTGAAGCTGAATGCAGCCTCTTACAATAACACTAGCCATGAGTTCCTAGAACTTACCTAGCAAGGGAAGCCTGTAATATAAGGGGCCAACCCTCCAAAAGATGATTCTGGTTTTTTGGGGGTCCCCTTCATACAAGCCCATTCATTCAGACAAAAGAAAGCAATGAGGGGTCTGAGAACGGGAAAAGAAATAAAACTTTTTTTTTTCAGCTGATATAATTAAATATACCTTCTTCAAAAAAACTCCACAGAAAAATAATTACTAAAAAATGAGAGGATTTACTAGAAAACAATTTTATAAGATCAACACGCAAAAATCACAACATGTGAAAGGTAAAACAATAAAACTTTAAGAAGAAAATACAGGAGACTACTGCTTAGATAGTGCCCTCATGCTGCGTTTGGTTGACATGTCCCTTAAATCTTGTTTAGTCTATTGGTTACTACTCTCTTTTTCTTCCCCCTCACCATTTAGTTGTTGGAAAAACTGGGTGTTTGTTCTCTAGAGTTTTCCATATTTTTTGATTTTGCTGATTGCATCTTCACAGTATAGACCTTCCAATTTGGACAAATCAACTATATTTAAAACAAAACAAGCCAGGTGCAGTGCCTCATGCCTGTAATCCCAGAACTTTGTGAGGCGGAGGTGAGAGGATTGCCTGAACTCAGGGTTTCAAGACTAACCTGGGCAACTTGGAGAGACCTTGTCTCTACCATAAATCAAAAAATTAGTCAGGCGTGGTGTCATGTGCCTGTAGTTCCAGCTACTTGGAAGGGAAGAGGAAGGATTGCCTGAGTCCAGCAGGTCAAGGCTGCAGTGGCTGTGAACGTGCCACTGCACTACACCTGGGTGATAGAGTGAGACTCTGACTCAAAAAACAACAACAACAACAACAACAACAACAACAACAACAACAAAACCAAAAGAAAAAGAAAAAAACCCTATGAAACGGTCAGGGAAATTCAAACAATGACTAGATATTTGACAGTAGTAGAAAGGAGTAGTGTAAACTTTTTATGAGTGGTAGGGGTATCTTTTTATTATTATTATTATTAAAGAATTCTCATCTTTGAGATGTACCCACTGAAACAAAATAGCATAATGTTCCAAAATAATTCAGTGGCATGGGACTTGGGAGACAGAGCAGTGGCTGCTGGTAATTGTGATGGCACTCCATGGGAGGAAGGGAGATATATTTGATCTGCTGTTTGCCAGTTACCCTGATGTAAATGCTCCTGCTGTGAGTATGCCATTGCATGTGGAGCTGGGAAGAGACTGCATGATCTGCTCTCAGCAGACAGTGCCAATTGGTTCCATCGCACTACTGAAAGGAGGGTTGAGGTGAAATGAGATAGGCTGAGGCGATAACTTGTACATACAGGGTGGTGAGTACCTGGGAGTTCATCATACCGACCTAATGTAGTAATGTGATACTTTAATCAGAAAAGAGAGAGATCTTAAATGTTAAGATTAATTAATTAATTAATTAATTTATGGAATTGAAGTCTCACTGTCACCCAGGCTGGAGTGTAGTGGCATGCTCATGGTCACTGCAGCCTCGACCTGCTGGGCTCAGGTGATCCTTCTGCCTCAGCCTTCCAAGTAGCTGGGAGCACAAGTGCGTGCCACCATGCCCAGCTAATTTTTTGATTTATGGTAGAGACAAGGTCTCACCAAGTTGCCAGGCTGGTTCAAACTCCTGGGCTCAGGCAATCCTCTTGCCTCCGCCTCCCAAAGTACTGGGATTACAGGAGGGAGCCACCTCACCTGGCTCAAGATTAATTAAAAAAAAAAACAACTTCAGATTTTAAGGGTGACCATAGCAAATAATTATGAAAAGAAATTAAGCATAGTCATGTCAGTGGTCCATGAGAGACACGCCAAACTAAAATGATAATAGTAAGAGTAGCTATGTTGTTGAGCCTGGCTTAACAGCTTTACAGGAAATAACTCAAGGGAAAGTTATTATCCTTATTTTACAGATGCTAAAACCAAGGAGTAGAAAGTTGCACAACTTCCTTGGTTTAAGATCACAGGCCAGGGGTGATGACTCACACCTGTAATCCTAGTACTTTGGAACCAAGGCGGGAAGATCACTTGAGCCCAAGAGTTTGAGGCCTCAGTGAGATGTGATTGTGCCACTGCACTTCAGCCTGGGTGACAGAGCAAGACCCTGTATTAAAAAAATAAATTACATACCTGGTAAGTGGCAGATGTTGAATTCAAACCCAGAAAGTTAGGGTCCAGAGCCTGCAATTTTAAACTCCAACCCAATATGGGATTCCAAAAAACATCCAAAATTGTAAGATTGGAAGGAAACACAGTGATGTCACTGAGTAACAGACAATACACTGTTGAGGAACATCTTTGTCCCAAACAGGAGTTTGCTGAGTGACTTCTTAGGATCAGTCCTGAACAAGATGGTGGTACACAGCACAGATGGGCTCTGTGTTAGTGGGCACTCCCTGTACTGTGAGGAAAGTCACATTTTCAAAGTGGGATTTCATCTATATGGGGTTTTATGAGCCAGGGGAGAGGGTGTTATTGATGTAAGTTTCTGGGTTAGTGTTTTAGTTCCATAATGTTCTAGTAGTTTCTTTGCATAAATCCATTAAAAGTAAATATTTTTCTTTCTTCCTTCCTTCCTTCCTTCCTTCCTTCCTTCCTTCCTTCCTTCCTTCCTTCCTTCCTTCCTTCCTGTCTTTCTTTCTTTCTTTCTTTCTTTCTTTCTTTCTTTCTTTCTTTCTTTCTTTCTTTCTTTTTCTTTCTTTCTTTCTTTTTCTTTCTTTCAGCCAGGGTCTTACTTTGTCACCCAGGCTGGAGTACAGTGGCATGATCACAGCTCACTGCAGCCTTGCCCGTTTGGGTTCAGGCAATCTTTCTGCCTTAGCCTCCTGAGTAGCTGCATCTACAAGCACACCCCTATACCCAGTTAACTTTTAAAAATTTTTTGTAGAGATGAAGTCTCACTATGTTGCCCAGGCTGGTCTCAAACTACTGGGCTCAAGCAATCCTCCCACCTTGACCTCTCAGAGTGCTGGGATTACAAGCGTGAACCCCTGCACCCAGCCAATTTTTCTATATTTTATGAACAAATGTTTTCACCCCTTGTCATAGCACAGACTATTTTATTCATTCAACAAGTATTTATTAGGCACTCACTGTCCACCAAGCCCTGTTTTAGGTGATCAGGTGACAGCAGCCAATGGGACAGAAAAGCATCCTCATTATAGAGGAAGAAGAATCAAGATAAGTCACACAGTTGCAAAGTCATGCGGTGGTGTGGGGGGAAATCACTCGGGAGGGCTTCTTTGAAGCGGTAACATTTGAACTCAAAGAGTGGGAGAAGGGAGAGGTCAGAGGAAAAAGTTCCAGTGGTGACATCCCCGGTCCTGGGTGCACACCACATATTTTTAGTACACATTTTGAGACTCAAACGTGTTTTTGTAATGAAGGACTTTTATGCCTTGCTGCTTAGAAATTCTTGCATCTCAGACTCTTCCTTTTTCAAAGCTGGTGATGCAGGTTTTGGGGGGAGCAGGTAGGCTTTGGGCTTGGAGAAAGAGGGTGACTGAAGGTGGGGCTCAGATGTCGGAATCTGGAGTCAAAGCCTCCACAGCATCCACGGAGCCCAGGGCAGTGACGGACACAAAATCAGGACTCTCTGAGGAGGTGTGGAATGAACCATTTTGGTCATTTTTTCTTGAAATTGACAAACACATCCACGTGACTTTGGCAAGAGTGGGTAGCAGGTAAATCTAGGACCCCACCTCCCACCTACCTACAGTGCTCCTCATAGACACACTTTCTCCTTCAGACATAAAGTTCAAGTTTGAGAATACTTGACATTAGCCTCTAGAAATAAGAATCCGTGAACCAGAGACAAGAATTGACTCTTCTCCTTTTCCAAAAGGAGAGAAATAATTAAGAAAATAATATTCTGTGACCCTGTTCCTGAAGGTCAGGGTGCCTCAAAGGACATAGAGAATCTCCATTAAATTGGGCTTCAGGGAAGAAGAACTTTGAGAAATGGAAAATTGTACACTGGGTTTGGATTACCAACAACTGCTGGAGCAAAGGTTAAGAACGCTTTTGTGTTTTCTCATCATCTATTCTCTAATTGTCTAGTACTTGCTTTGGGGTTTTATAGCTCATTAGCAAACAGGATCCTTGGAAATTGTAGGAACTGGCCAGCAAGGGCATTCTAAACTATGTTCTTCAAAAGGGCTTAGCAAACATCTGAAGGACCATTAAAAATTACATAGCATCTGGTAAATCTGTAGTTATTCATTATCCCCCTCTCTGTTTCATCTTTCTTTCTCAATTATAGCCTTTGGTGACAGTGCGCCCAGTGACAAAATTCCTCTGATGGCTCTTGAGATTGAAATGCCCTGGCCTTCCCAAGTGTGGGGATCCCTTAAATCTAGTTCCATTCTACTAATTTGGAATGCTATCCTGAATTCCAAACCAAAAACTTTTTTAGTACCAGATCACTAATAGATTGGTCTTTTAAAAAGTTATTGATTTGCTGAGGATGGTGGCTCATGCCAATAGTCCCAGCACTCTGGGAGGCTGAGGTAGGAAGATCACTTGAGCCCAGGAGTTTGAGGGCAGTCTGGGCAACATAGGAAAACCCTGTCTCTACAAAAAAGTAAACAACAACAACAACAACAACAAAAATAGCTGGGCATGGTGGAGCATACTTGCAGTCCCAGCTACTTGGGAGGCTGAAGTGGGAGGGCCAAGAAACCTAACTACTGGTATACAAAGCTTTAAAGAAAGATGAAAGTGTCCTCATTGTCTCAAAGAAGAGAATTATTCTCACTGGAAAAGCTAGAGTAATTCTTATTTGTCTCTAGGAACAAGAATCAAATGCAGAAATGACCAGATTTCCAAAAAAGGAAGAGGCCTTTTCTTAATTAGCAACTAGAAATGTCAAAAGCAGCAGATTATGCAGGTTAAAAATCAAAGCAATGGTCCACAATGACAAAGCATTAAACCTCTGTTCATAAAATGTCCTCAGACATTTTTAATGCTTGATAGGGGTTGAAAAGACATTTGGGAGCATTGGGTCTCTTCTTGTTTTATTTTTTTTAAGTCCATGGCAAAATAGCAAAAAAAGAAAAAAGAAAATATATTCTTTGATATCATTTTGTGTGTGTGTGCCTATGTATAAATGAATCCAACAGCTAGTAATAATCTTAATATTTTTGAAGCCAAGGACAACATAAAGTGCCTATTTCACCATTCTCACCACTATTAATTAGGTTCTGGAAGTGCTGGTTAGTAAAATTAAATAAAACAATTAGAATTAAAAAATGAGAAAGTAGGAAGTAATATTGCTATCATGTGTGGTTGTCATGATTGTATAGCTTAGAAAACCCCCAAAGAAAATTCACTCCATGTACTACAATAAAAACACTTGTTGAGTGCCAGGCCGTGCTCTAAGTATTTTAATACTCATATACTGTATAATTATAATAATAAAAGTGAACATTAATGGAGTATTTACCATTTGCTGGTAATTGATTAAGTACTATGATATTGATATGGTATACATCCACAACAATAGAATTTTATACTTACTAAGTGTTTATTATGTGTCAGATTCTGTCAAAATACTATGTACAACAATTGTAAGAGACTTTATATCCTTTTTACATGACATTACATAATGCTATAATTTATTAATAATGTAATACTACATATATCTCTGTAACATAATGTATAATATATATTACATATGTGATATGTTATATATTAAGCTGCATATAATTTATATACTATGTTCATACTATATTTTAATTTATTATGTATTGTTATTATGTTATATGACTATATATTTTTTGTTTATCATAATTATTCATATATATGATGGTATGCTATTACATATCAAACTATGTAATTTATATCATATGATGATATATTATATTTTTAATATAAATTATTATAGATTAATGTTATATTGCTGCATATTTATATGTATATCTCTTGCATCATTTTATGATTATACATACATAACCTGATACATGTAAATTACATATTAAATTATATAATTTAGGTTTTTGCTGCCTCCAGCAGGGAGAAATGCAAGTCATACCACCTGTCCCAGCCTTTGCCCTCCAGCCCCACAAGCTTCCACCAGCAGCCGAAGACCAGAGGACCCTGATCAGGTGGCAGGGTCTTTAAATGGAACCACATTTGTAGATTGAGCCACACACATAAAGGCAAGCTAAAAATGTCGCCAACCTACTAAATATGGGACAACTTGGCCAGGTATTGAGTCAGCTCCGTGATGCTAATACAATTATCCTGATTCAGGATCAGATTTATTCACCATTAAACATGTTTTAACTTGATTGCAAAACAAACAAAGAAACAAAAATTATATAATTTATATTATACTATGCTACATTATACATTTTATTATATATTATAGATGAACACTGTTATATTTTTACATTACTACATGTTTATATTTATATAGTATTCATACATATATATTATTATATGCATATATATTTTAGGCAGGCTCTCACTCTGTCACCCAGGTTGGAATTCAGTGGCACAATCATGGCTCACTGCATCCTCATCTCCTGGGCTCAGTCCTTCACCTCAGCCTCCTGAGCAGCTGGGACTAAAGACGCATACCTGGCTAATTTTTAAATTTTTTTGTAGAGACAAGTTCTTTCTATGTTGTCTGGGCTAGTCTCGAACTCCTGGGTTCAAGCAATCCTCTCGCCTCAGCTTCCTGAGTAACTGGAAACATAGGTGTGTGCCATTATGCCCAACTAAATTTTTAAAAATATTTTGTAGAGATGGAGTCTCCCTATGTTGCCCAATCTGGTCTTAAACTCTTGGCCTCAGTCTCCTGAAGTGCTGGCTTTATAGACACGAGCCACTGCACCTGGCTTGTACAAAATATTTTATATCACATTATAATTACACATGTGTAAGGTGATATTACATATTAAATTATATGTAATTTACATTGTTATATTACATTACATTGTATTTTGAAATCTTATCATTTACAAAGGCTGAAAATGAGGCACTGAGAGGCGTCACTTGCCTGAGGCCACAGAGACAGCCGCTGGCAGAGCTGGGATTCCAGCCCCACTTTGGTTCTCAAATCCCAGTTTTTAACCACTGCCCTCTCTCAGCATTCTCTGGAAATATTTGAGACCTTCCTTGGAATAGGGAAGCTTTGCCTGCTCTACTCACTCCACTCTCCACTTCCAAGAGAAACAGCTGCAACTCTTCTCTGGGCCACATATGAAAAGATGTGTTTGTAAATCATTTTAAAAATCCCAAAAGACCCTTTTCTCCTAGCAACAGTTGACTGAGCGAGGAAAGAACACACAGTTGAAATGCAGAGTGCCTGTTGGCTGGTCACAATGCAGTCAGACATCTTCCTTCCACAACAATATGAGGGAGAAACTGATAGGGAAAGTCACTGTTGTCTGTCTATATGCCACATCACATTCGAGCAGGCCTGCACGTACCCGCATTCCTGAGGATTAGTAAAAGAAAGAGTATTCCCTTATCTCCTGTACATTCCCTGTTATAGTCACTTCAAAGAGCCCTTAACTACCTACAGACTGAGCTCACTCAACTGAGAGAAGTGAATTCCAATTCACTCCCTTTTATCAATGGTCATAGATTTGAAAATATAGTACCCATGTGATCATAAGCCTTGTAATTTCTATAACTTTTTGCATGCTATAACTACCAATCAACAATATGCTGCAGAGAATAATGTTTTACATTGTAACAATCTCTGTTCACTCCCTTATGCAAGCTTATCCAAATCTTCAGTTTGGAGTTACTGATAACACTGTGAGCTACCTTTTGGTAACTGGTGCCAGGAAATGCAGACAATAAATGTTACAAAATGTGGCTGTGACTTGAGTTCTCTACAATACTCTGTCAGTCATGTAGTCAATGTATAGGTACCAGCAACTCTAAACTTAAAAAAACAGACTGTGAAAACTAAAGGGTGAGCAGACCGGTTCCGGAAATGACAGGAGCCGGGTTCTGTCTCCCTCAAATTACTTAAATTCAAAAATAAACTTCTTTCTGCTAGTTCCCTGCTTCTTGGTTTATTGGTGTCGAGCGACAGCAGCCAAGTGTTTATCTGGACCGTAACAAAACCGCTGTTGAAGACTCTGCGTGGGACAAGAGGTAAGGGCATCTAGGCCACTGTGGAGCAGGAATGGGAGGGAAGCCGAGATAAGGGACACATTGGAGAAGCCAGATGATCAGATGGAAGATCAGAGCTGGCAAGAAGGCCATGCTGGGAGCCAGGATAGAAGCCCCGCTTCCTGGGTGTTCCCCAGCTTTTCAGTCCAAGTCCCTGGAGAACTGCCTTGCTTCTGTACCTGGGTTCCCCATGGTCACTGACAAATCCTGCCACACACGTACACACATTTTTACCCAGCTGTTTTAAGTAGGTCTTCGTTTCTTGCAATAAATGGGCTCAGCCTAAAAATTACTCACTGAGTTAGGTATAGCATGTACACACACACAAACACACACACACACACACACACACACACACACACACACACAATCTATACCATATATACTGACATCAGACATTCTTAAATTTAATTGGAAAAAGACAACAATCACAACAAGAAGAATGATAAAATACCTAAAGATGAATGTAACAAGAAAAGTACAGAATTGTATTAGATAAAAACTATAATTTTACTAAAACACATTGAAAAAAACTTGGATAAATGAAAAAAAATCACTTCTTGGTTAAAAGGATTGGGTATTTAAAGATACCGGTTTTTGCTAAGTGAGCATCTAAATTCAATGTACCTCAAAGTACCCTGATTTTTTTTTTAATGTGGCAGGTTACTTTATAGTTCATCTAGAAGAATAAATTAGGTGGAAGAATAGCAAGTAGAATTCCAACAATGAAGGTTGCTGGCCGTGGACTTGCCCTACCATAAAGATGTTTTTGTGTGGTTCTAGTGCAGAAATAGAGCCTGGAAACAAAACAGAAGTCTAGAAACAGGCCCAAGTTTATAGAAATTTAATAGATGATCAAAGTGGCATTGGGATGTGTATTGGTCAGGATTCATTTAGTTGTCTGTAACAGAAACTCCACATAAAATATTTTAAGCAAAGGGTAAAATCAATTAAAAGGTATGTAATACTCTAGAAAGAGCATTTGGCTTTATTTCCCCAAACAAATTTTTTTTTTTCAATCTGTGACAAAGCCTGTCCTATGCCCCAGAACTTCCAATCTCACTGTTATGGACTGAGAAAACAAGCAACGGTCCAGGTGTGGTGGCTCATGCCTATATTCCTAGTGCTCTGGGAGGCCGAAGTGGGAGGATTGCTTGAGCGTAGGCATTTGAGACCAGCCTGGACAACATAGCAAGACCTAGTCTCTATATATGTATGTATATAAACTAGCAAGACATGGTGATGGTGTATGCCTAGAGTTCCAGCTACTCAGGGGCCTGAGGTGGAAGGATCACCTGAGCTCAGGAGGTTGAGGCTGTGGTGAACTATGATCGTGCCACTGAGCTTCACCCTGGGTAACAGAGCAAGACCATGACTCAAAAAACAAACAACAACAACAAACAGGCAATGGACTAAAAACAGAGTGGGAAACAGGCAATAGGCCGTGTCTTGGTTGCTCTGCTTCCGTTTCAATAAAAAGACGCTTTGTGTGCGGGTGGTGCTTGGGGGAGAAGACATACAGGTATTTGTGTTGAAATGCTTACAACTCCTCGCAGGCATTGTTGAAGGCCCGCAGGGAGGAGACATACAGCTGTGATCATTTTCCCTTTATGGATCTCAGGAATGAGAGTCGAGTCGTGTTCTTCCTTCATGGCCAGGTTCCCCAGATGATCACTGACCTGTGCCTGTTTTATTCTGAAATTACTTCCCCATAGGCAGCAATTCCACTGTGTCTGATGTGTGTATCTATACATTCTATCTGTATGTATTCTTGAAAAGTGTGACACTGTTTGGGGCACATCATTTTTAATTTATGGAAATAGCAGTATGTTTTAGATCTCACTCCTTTTTTTTTTTACACTGCACTGTTTCTAAGACCAATTCCTTTTGCTGTGCATGTGTCCAGTTTGTCACCTCCATTGTCTTCAAGTGGCTTCCTAATCAGTCAAGATGGGGTAAATTATGCTTCAGTGACATACACTCCCCAGGTTGTAACGATCTGAAACCACAAAGGCTTATTTCTCACTTGCACTGCGTGCCCACCATAGCTCTTCTCTTGTAATCAATCACTCAGGGATCTAGGTTCCTCTCTCTCACTGACAGTTGCTCTGCCAGAGATACAAGAACGTGGCAAAGCATACACTGGTTCTAGGTTTTTCCATCCGAAAATTCCTCTGCCCACTTTTCCCCAGCTAATATAAGTCAGTGGCTCTACTTACCCTGAAGCGGCCGGGAAGTTTGAATTCCACCATGTGTGACATAGAAGGAGAAATTTGGAACATCTGTGAGCAGTCCTGGTAACAACTGTAGACCCCAGGGCTGCCCTCATCTCCCTGCTGCCCCAAGGAAGTCTGTGAGGATCCTACAGACCCAGATGACCATGGCTCTGGGATATACAAGCAGGAGATGAATTTCTGGGCAGAAGAGCAGGTACTTAATGTCACTAAGGAATGCCAAGTCTGCCTCCAGAACTGCTGTGCCAGTCTACACTAAAAGCAGGTCCAACGGTGCATATATTACGCCTTGCCAAAACTCAGCAATAACTAGTGTTTAAAAAAACTGTGCCCATCAAATAGGTGCAAAGGGGTAACTACTGTTGTTCTAAATTGTAGCTCTTTGATTTTTTTTAAACTTATTTATTGTAGAGACAAGGTCTCACCAAGTTGCCTAGGCTGGTCTTGAATCCCTGGACTCAGGCAATCCTCTCGCCTCCGCCTCTCAAAGTGTTAGGATTATAGGCATGAGCTACTGCACCCAGCTAGCTATTTTATTTCTAATGAGTTTAAGCATTTCTTTATCTGTTTATTAGCATTTTAGATTTCTTCTTCTGTAAATTCCTTGTTCATATTTTTTTCTTTTCTTTTTTTTTTTTTTTTTGAGTCAGAGTCTCACTCTGTCACCCAGACTGGAGTACAGTGGCACTCTCCTGGTCACCGCAGCCTCGACCTGCTGGGCTCTGATGATCCTTCTGCCTCAGCCTTCCAAGTAGCTGGAACTACAGGCGCATGCTACCATGCCTGGCTAATTTTTTTGATTTATTGTAGAGATGAGGTCTCACCAAATTGCCCAGGTGGGTCTCGAACCTGCAGGCTCAGGAAATTCATTCACCTCGGCCTCTCAAAGCGCGGGATTACAGGCTGAGTCACCGAACCTGACTTCTTATTTTTTCTATTAGGGCTCCTGTATTTTTCTTGTTGATTTTCAGGAGTAGTTTGTAAAGGTTTTATTGTATACCCTTTAGTATATTTTGGATGTTAACAATATGAATATTCTTCTGTTCCACCAGGAAAATAATATTTTATTTTAAAAGATAGTATCTCATCTCTGAGTTCTTTGGGGTGGGGGGTGAGGGAATCTCAAGGAAAAAAGGTTGGTCCAGCTTGAACCAGGAGCCAAACCTAGAATAATTAAAGGTAAGACCTATAAAACAACAGCTTCTGTACAAACCATGAGACTGGAACAGAAGAAAACACTTTCCCAGAAAAAGTGGCGAGGAGGAGAGGGAAAGTGTTCTAGGCAGATAAAGCAATAGATGATAATCCTGGCTAAGCATTTGATGCAAAAAATAATGTCACATTTCATTAGGACTCTTTTAATTGCAAGTGACAGAAACTCAATTGGAACTAATTTTTACAAAAGGGAGGTACTGATTCAGGTAACTCGAAAGTCCAGTGGTTAGCACTGGTTACCTGTATCTAAGTGAGATACAGGTTAACCTGTATCTAAGTGCTCAAATAATAACCTGTATCTAAGTGCTCAAATAATGTAATCAGATCTTCATCTTTTTCTCCAATGCTCCAAAAACCTCTTCCCATTGTGTGTATGGTGGCCCCTAACAGCCAAGCACACACAGTATCCTGCCTTAACTACCAGGTTATTAAAAAAAAAAAAAAAGTTGTTCTTTCTCAGTTGTTCTGGTAGAGGAAAAAAAAAAAAATCTGGGGGAGGAATTCTGATTGGACCAACTTAAATCACATGGCCTGTTTTAAACTAATCAGTGTGGCCATACGGATAAAGTAGTGTGATTGGTCAAACATAAGTCAACTATGGGCTCAACCCCACCCAGACCACAAGAGAGGATGCTCTGTAGGAAACGGGTTCTTACCAGAAGGAGAAAGAAGGGATGCTGTATGGACAAAACCCAGAGATGTCTGGTTTCACTCCTTACACTAACATGAATTCTGTATGGATCAAGGATTTAAAGAACCAAAACAGAAACTATCAAAGAGCTGGAAATAAAATGCTGGTGACTGAGAATTAGGAGTTTGGAAAATGCCGTTTTAACCATGACACTAAAATCAGAAGACACCATAAAGGAAAAAAATTGACGCACTAAACTTTGTGGCACAAACCAAGCTAAATAACCACAACCACTCTAAGCAAGATTAAGAGACTAATGACAAATTGGGGTAAAAGAGAATGTAACCTACCTGTCTGGCAAAGCATTGGCATCCCATATGGGCCAAAGAGTTTTTAGAAATGAATACAAGATAGACACCCCAATAGAGCTCAGAGAAAAGGGCTTGAACAAACAATTCAGGAAAAAGGGATGTGGGAAGTGTGATACACTTGTATTAGGTGGCAAAATGGAGAAAATGTAGTGAAAGATATGAATAATGAAACTTGTAAAGATTAAAGATTGCAGTTCTCATAGAATAATCAGCCTGCTTGGGCATGGTTAGTTGGAGTGTAAACTAGTCCAAACTTTGAGTTTATCAAAGGTTGGCTCTATGTATCAAAAAGTGAGATTCATTTACTCATTCAGCAAATACTAAGTGGGCTCTCAGTATATGCAAGAAGTGCTCTAAGCAGTGGGAGAAAACTAGTGCTCAAGCAGACACATCTCTGCCCAGGTGGTGCCTACATTCTGTAGGGAAGACATGTTAAAAACCCACTGAAGATAAGTTAAAACCATATTCAGTTCTACAGAAAGTACATGGTGCCATGAGAGAGGGTAATCAGAACCCTAACAATGCATGGGTAACTCTGGAGAAAGTGATATTTCAGACACTAGAGATTTGTTTTTGTTTTTGTTTTTTTTTTTGAGTTGGAGTCTCACTCTGTCACCCAGAC
>NW_007232526.1:38135-78456 GCF_000164805.1 Carlito syrichta
AGGTCACACTGAGAAACAGGGTAGGAGAAGAACAGCTTTCTGGAGGCCAGGCCAGGACTTCTCTGCCACACCCCACTATGTCCAGCTTGATTCGGTCCCTCCCAGGGATCTCACAGCTAAAAAAGAGCCCTCACAATGCCTTCATGTCCTTTCCACCCAAAACTGACTAGAGTGGTGGGATACAAACAGCTTCAAAAAAAAAAGGAGAATGCAGGCGTGGTGTGGTGGTTCACACCTATAATCCCAGCACTTTGGGAGGCTGAGGTGGGAGGACTGCTTGAGCCCAGAAGTTTGAGACCAGCCCGGGCAACATAGCGAGACCTCGTCTCTACAAAAAAATCAAAAAATTATTCAGGCGTGGTGGTGGGCACCTGTAGTCCCAGTTACTCAGAAGACTGAGGCAGAAGGATCGCCTGAGCCAAGAGGTAGAGGCTGTGGTGAGCCATGGTAGTACCACTGCACTCCAGCCTAGGTGATAAAATGAGACCCTGACTGCAAGAAAGAAGAGGAAGAGGAAAAAGAAGAAGAAGGATGCTTTCCTCTAATTCACAATCCCAGGGACTAAGGTTCAGTCACATAGAGATGCGACTTCATTTTATTTTTGTTTTGTTTTTTTTTTTGAGTGGAGTCTCACTCTGTCACCCAGACTGGAGTGCAGTGGCATGCTCCCAGCCACCACAGACTCAACCTGCTGGGCTCTGGTGATCCTTCTGCCTCAGTCTTCCAAGTAGCTGGAACTACAGGCACGCGCTACCACGCCTGGCTAATTTTTGATTTATTGTAGAGATGAGGTCTCCCCAAGTTGCCCAGGCGGGTCTCAAACCCGTGGGCTCAGGCAATCCACTCACCTCAGCCTCCCAAAGTGCAGGATTACAGGCTGAGCCACCGAGCCCAGCCGACACTAGAGATTTGTTAAGTGAACAAACACAATTCTCTCTCTCTCTCTCTCTTTTAGTTAGGGTCTCACTCTGTCCCCTAGGCTGGAGTGCAGTGGTACAACCATAACTTAGAGCAACTTCGGCCTCCTGGACTCAGGTGATCCTTCTGCCTCAGTTTCTCAAGTAGCTGAGACTGCAGGGGCATGCCAGCAAGACCGGCTAATTTTTTAATTTTTATTTTTGTAGAGACAAGGTCTCACTACACTACCCAGGCTGGTCTCAAACTCCTGGGCTCAAGTGATCCTCCCACCTTGGTCTCCCAAAGTGCTGGAATTACAGGTGTGAGCCACCAGGCCAAGTCAAATCTCAAATTTTGATACAGAGCCAATCTATTCAAGGTTGGACTAATTGACACTTCTGTTCACCATGTATGGGTAAGCTGGTTTTCCTCCTGGGAACTGGCAATTGTCATTCTTACCTTTATATGCTTATTGGATAGTCGAGGAAGGCATTGGCAGAGTGAAAGATTTTTCTAATGAGGGAGAGCGATCTGTACAGAATCTGTACAATTCCAAGTAGTTCCAGCTACTGGAAGGCTGAGGCAGAAGGTTTGAGACCTGCCTGGGCAACTTGGGGAGACCTAATCTCTACAATAAATCAAAAATTAGCCAGGTATGGTAGCACATGCCTGTAGTTCCAGCTAATTGGAAGGCTGAGGCAGAAGGATCACCGGAGCCCAGCAGGTTGAGTCTGTGGTAGCCGGGAGCACGCCACTGCACTCCTGTCTGGGTGACAGAGTGAGACTCCAACTAAAAAAAAAAAAAAAAAATTGTACAGAGATGGGGAGGGTCCCTGAAAAGAAACCAGAAACTGAAGGGTCAGGTGGCTGGAATCTTCAGTGCCAAGGGGATATGCCCATCTAGATCCTCTGCCCTTCCTACACTATGTTTCCAGGAGCTCGGACCCTGGAATCTTCTGCCCAAGCAGTCCTGGCTTGCTTCCCATGTTTGTGAAATCTTTTGCCCCAGGGCCACCCTTCTAAGGATAGAAAGAGCCTTGATGTGTACACTCTGGCCCCACAGGGGTGATCAAAGGACAGCTGTTTATGGTGGTGGATGCGCACAGAGCTTGGGTATGTGGGCTGGAGTGTCTACACACACGCAAAGTCCCTTGCAGGGTGGGGCCAAGCCAGGGAAGACAAGAAAGAGAAGGATGGGCCGGGCTTGGTGCCTTAGCCTGTAATCTCAGCACTTTGGGTGGCCGAGGCAAGTGGATTGCCTGAGCCTGCTGGTTCAAGACCAGCCCAGGAAACTTGGTGAGACCTCATCTCTACAATAAAATAAAAAATAGCTGGGCATGGTAGTATGTGTCTATAGTTTCAGGCTACTCAGAAGGTTGAAGTGGAAGGATAGCTGGAGCCCAGAAGGTTGACGCGTGCGTGCCACTGCACTCCAGCCTGGGTGAAGGAGTGAGACTCCAACTCAAAAAAAAAGAAAGAAAGAAAATAAAAGAAAAAAAGAAAGAAAGAGAAGGATGCAGACCTGGAGACTCAATTCACATTCTCATTTTGGGCCCCATGCATGTTAGAAGGGGGAATAACTCAAAGCTTTGGAGAGCCCAGTCAAGGATTAGAGACATCATACTAAGAGCAGCAAGAGGCCTGCTGAGTCCTGGGGAAGGGGAATGGCATGCTTAGAGCAGGGTTTTAGAAGATTCCCTTGACTCTGGTGTGGAGAATGGATTGGGTGTGAGTCTAGCATGAAAGGAGGAGATGGTTGATTGGGGGTGATGCTATAACTCAAAAAGAGACAACAGACATTTGTATTAGGTGGCAAAATGTAGAAAACATTGGGAGGACACATGACATGGTGATGGACTGGGTGTGGGGTTAGAGAGGGGAAGGATGGGGGTCACCTTTGCAGGCTTCCTGCTCATGTAACTGGTGGGGTCTCTGTCTCCTGCAACAGGGGACTATGCAGAACACCAGCTTGGGTGGGTGTGAGGAGTGGAGATCATAGACATGTTGAGTTCATGGCCATTTAGACACCCAAGTAGAAATACCAAGCAAGTGATTGGATGGCTAGCTCTGGGGCTCGCGGACAGGCTGGTTGAGGTACACTGGCAGAGCTGTGAGGCTGCATGTCATTCTATCTAAGATGCCATTAATTAGAAATGGCACTGTTGGGCCAGGTGCAGTGGCTCACGCCTATAATCCCAGCACTTTGGGAGGCTGAGGTTAGAGGATTGCCTGAGCCCATGGGTTTGAGACCAGCCTGGGCAACTTGATGAGACCTCGTCTCCACAATAAATAAAAAAATTAGCTGGGTGTGGTGGCATGTGCGTGTGCCTGTAGTTCCAGCTACTTGGAAGGTGGAGGTGGAACGATCACCTGAGCCCAGCAGGTCGAGGCTGCGGTGGCCGTGAGCGTGCCACTTGCTCCAGCCTGCACAACAGAGTGAGACTCCAACCCAAAAAAAAAAAAAAAAAAAAAAAAAGAAATGGCATCGTTATTCCACACACTGCCAAGAAAGGAAAAAGAGCACTGCCAATTAGACAGTAGCGTGCCACTGATGGGAGCACTCTGATTTCAGATAAATTAAAATGTGGGAAAGCTGCATCTTTGAATTGATGAGCTGTGGAGTCCAGGACATAAGTTTGGCTTCCTGTTATAAACTGGAGGACCAGGACTCCCATAGGATGGAATTTCAGTTCTCCTGTGCATGGACGTCTGCAAAGGTGGTCTGCGCCATGGGTGTCCGAGACCCAAATCACTCCATCCGTCCCATGTGGGTGCTACTTATGACCACATGGACCAATAGCATTTGGTGTCAAAAGGATGCAAAGGGGAATGGGTTTTGCCCCTCCATAAAGGTGCCACAGGGCTTGTTCTTGTCACTTTCTCTGACTTCCCAAGGACCAGAACTTTGTCACATGACATTCTTCGCTGCAAGAATGGTAAGGAAACGTGGACTTTATCTCAGCAACCAATGCCCAGCAAGAAGTCAGGGATCCTACAGAAGAAGGGCGGCCAGAGGGCAGCATCTGTGCCTGGAGCCACCTACACATGAGTGTGGTCATCAACAGCAAGGGCGCAGGTAAGACACATGACTGAGAACAATGCCACTACCATGCACTGAGGTCCTCTAACATTTCGAGGTTGCAGAGAGGACAATAATACAGACACTTACTGAGAAAGGAAGGCCTAAAAAAGAAACTAAAACCACGGCCAGTAACGGGAAGCCAGTGTTTCAAGAGAAAGGGAGCATTCACCTCTGTCTGGTGCTGCTGGGGGTTAGGAAAGATGAGATGTCTACACAATTATCCAATGGAGACTGGGGGACAAACACAACAATATTTGCAAACATGGATCATTGCTGAGCTTGGGCGTTGGAGGGTCATTCTATGATTCTCTCTACTTTGAATATATTCAAACATTTCTATATCAAAACATATGAGGTCCAACAATTAAGTTCCCGAACTCATCTTAGAAAAAGTGCTACATATCTTATAGATGAATATCACTATGGTCACCTTTGAAGTACTCCCACTGGGAAGCTAGGCACTGATACCAGCACCTAGTCCACTCGTCAAAGCAATTTTAGAATTCTTTTTCTGGAATGGCCATCAGAGCCATTGTTATATTACCCGTGATGTCTTGAATGTCATCAAATGTCTGCCTTTCAATGTGTCCTTTATCTTCAGGTAAAAAAAAAAGAACAGTCATTGGGGTCAGATCAGGAGAGTAGGGAGGGTGTTCCGATACAGTTATTTGTACAGTGCTGCCAACGTAAACACACAGTGGCAAGTTTGCAGACCTAATTGTCAGACCTCTACAAAGAGTATCTGATACTACAGGTACATACCACCACATCTGGCTAATTTTTTATAGAGACAAGGTCTCGCTATGTTGTCTAGGCTGGTTTCAATCTCCTGGGTTCAAACAATTCTCCCGCCCCTACTTCCCAAAGTGCTGGGGTTACAGGCATGAGCCACTGGGCCTGGCCAATTAAAAAAAAAATTTTAATTTTAGTTCCACCCCCTTCTTCTGAGTCATTTTTCAGTAGTGTTAAGCTCATTCACCTTGTTGTGTACCCACTCTCTGAAATCCTTTTCATCTTGCAAAACTAAGACTCTGTCCCTATTAAACTACTGTGGGGCTCAGGTTCTTGCCTGTAATTTCAGCACTTTGGGAGGCTGAGGCAGGAGGATTGCTTGAGGCCCGGAGTTTGAGACCAGCTTGGGCAACATAGTGAGAACTCATATCTACAAAAAAATAAATAAAATAAAATAGAAATTAACTGGGTGTGGTGGAGCATGCCTGTAGTTTCAGCTTCTTGGAAGGCTGAGGTGGAAGAACTGCCTGAGCCTGGTGAGTTGATGCTGTGGTGGCTGTGAGCGTGCCACTGCACTCCAGTCTGGGTGACAGAGTGAGATTCTAACTGAAACAAACAAACAAACAAACAAATAAAAAGTATGGTAGGCCACAGAACACTATGCAGCCACCTGAATGCCTTTTGGGATGCAGGAATGGCAAATAGGAATTGCAGGTCTATGCAGGCATCTTCTCTTTCATGGGGAGAAAGCCTATGGACAAAAGGAGAGGAGGAGGCCAATGTGGAGAAGGGGCAGGGGATGTGTGTACAATACTGATGGCTTTGATCTCTGGGTTCAGTTATGTGTAAGGTGAGCTCCTGGATTTCACAGTTATGTGAGACAGGCCATTCTCTCTTTTGACTAATCTAGTTTGGATAAGGCTTCTGAAGTTTGCAATTCAAATAACTCTGCTACGGTCTGAATGTTTGTACTACCCTCAAATTTATTCATAGAAATTCTAACCCTGAAGGTGATGGTGTTAAAAGGTGGGGTCTTCAGGAGGTGATTTGGTCATAAGGGCGGAGCCCTCAGAAAAGGGATTAGTGCTCTCATACAAGAGGCCTCGGGGAGCTGCCTTGCCCCTTCTGCCAGGTGAGGGTACAGGAGAAGTTGCCCTCTGTGAGAAGGTGGGTCCTCATCTGACCCTGCCAGTGCCTTGATTGTGGACTTCCCAGTCTCAAGAACTGTCAGAAAACAATTTCTGTTGTTCATAAACCACCTAGTCTATGGTATGTTGTCACAGCAGCCTGAACAGACTAAGAGCCCCCTCCTCCACTAAAATAGAAGTTGGTAAGAGGAGGAGGGTGGTAAAAGTGCAGAATTCTAAAACGTGAAACTGGCTGAAATGAGATGGGGGAGTAGGCAATATTGTTATGCATCAGACAAGCTGTTGTTAATCTATGGCTGGTTGCATTGTGTGAATTGGATCGTGTGATCCCTGAAGTTGAACCTTCAAGTAAATTGGTAGAAAAATCTCAGACTCTGCCCTCATGACCTAATCATCTCCTGAAGGCCCTACCTCATCTTCAGGGTTAGTTTTCCTACTTATGAATTGAAGGAATGACAACATTATAGGTGTTCCCATCTTCTCCTTGAAGGATTTCTCTGTTTGTAGCAATCCTAATGGACCCATCAACCACAGCATTTTCCTACTACTAAGAGGCTGGGGTATTAGTCTGTCTCTCCTGGAAAATTCTGTGTATCTCTAGAAAATAAGTACTATTTTAAGTATTGCAATACCATTATCACATCTAAACATATACACAACATTCCCTTAATATCATAAAATAACCCGTCACTGGCAATTTTAAACTGTTTCATGAATATTTATTTATTTATTTATTTTTAGCATTAAAAAAATAAGAATTCAGGCCAGACACAGTGACTCATGCCTATAATCCTAGCACTTTGGGAGGTGGAGGTGAGAGGATTGGCTGAGCCCAGGGGTTCAAGACCAGCCTGAGCAACTTGCCAAGACTTCATCTCTGCAATAAAAAAAAAAAAATTAACTTGGTGTGATGGCGTGCATCTGTAGGTCCAGTTACTTGGAAGGCTGAGGCGGAAAGATTGCCTGAGACCAGAAAGTCAAGGCTGCAGTAGCCATGATTGTATGACTGCACTCTAGTTTGGGCAACAGAGTGAGACTCCAACATAAAAATGTTAAAAAAATTTTTTAAAGGGATTCAAAACTGAGATTCCTTGATATGACTTCCAAAGCTTCTTTGAGTTCATAGGTCCCCCTCTATCTCCCTTTTTTCTTCCTTGAAATAATTTATTTTTACAGTCTGGATATTGTTGATTGAATCCCTGAGGTAGGTGAACGCGTTTCTCTGTCCTCTATATTTTCTAAAGACTGGTGATTGGGCCTAGAGGCTTCACTAGTTCAAGTCTTATTTTGTTACAAGATTATTTCATAGGTGGTGCTGTGTGCTTTTACTGGGAAAAAAAGAATAACATATGATACAATTTATCATTCTTTTAGAGGAAAAAATAACTCCCAACAAATTAGGTACAGAGGAATGTATCGCAACACAATAAAGGCCATATATCACAAGTCTACAGCTAACATCATATTTAATGGTGAAAAGTTGAAGACTTTTCCTGTAAATTCAAGAACAAAACACGATGTCTACTCTTGCCATTTCTAGTCAACATAATACCGGAAGTCCCAGCCAGAGCAATTTGATAAAAAATAGAAATAAAAGCATCCTAATTGGAAAGAAAAAAGTCCAGTAGTCTCTATTTGCAGATGACATGATCTTATATATGGAAAACCCTAAAGACACTATTTAAAAAAACTGTTAGAAGTAATAAATGAATTCAGTAAAGTTGCAGAATACAAGATCAACATACAAAAATCAATAGTGTTTCTATATATGAGCAATAAATTATCCAAAAAAGAAATCAAGAAAACAATCCATTTATAATAGCTACAAAAAACAAAATAAAATGCTTAGGAATAAATGTGACCAAGGAGGTGAGAAAACTGTACACTTAAAACTATAAAACACTGATGAAAGAAATTGAAAAACACACAAACAAACTGGGCATGGTGGTTCACACCTGTAATCCCAGCTCTTTGAGAGGTGGAGGTGAGAGGATTGCTTGAGCCCAGGGGTTTGAGACCAGCCTGGGCAATTTGGTGAGATCTTGTCTCTATAATAAATCAAAAAATTAGCTGGGCATGGTGTTGCACACCTGTGGTTCCTGCTACTTGGAAGGCTGAGGTGGAAGGATCACTTGAGCCCAGCAGTTTGAGGTTGTGGTAGCCATGAGCATGCCACTACACTCTAGCCTAGATGACAAAGTGAGACTCTAACTCAAAAAAAAAAAAAAAAAAAGAAAAGAAAAGAAAAGAAAGAAAGAAAAGAAAAACACAAAACAGATGGAAATATATTTGGAGTTCATGGTTTGGAAAAATTGGCATTGTTCTTTTTTTTTCTTTTTAAAAAAGTGTTTTTGCTTAAACTCAGAAGTAAGAATAGTGTTGTTCAAATATCCATACTACTCAATCTACAGATTCAATACAATCCCTATCAAAATCCTAATGACATTTTTACACATATAGAAAAAAACCCCCTCAAATCTGTATGAAACCACAGCAGGCTCCAGATAGTCAAAACAATCTTGAGCAAAAAGAACAAAGTTGGAGGCATCACACTATCTGACTTCAAAATATACTACAAAGTTATAGTAACAAAAACAGCAGGGTACTAACATAAAAAACAGACAAGTAGATCAATGGGACAAATTAGAGAGACTAGAAATAAATCTATGTATTTATTTTCCATTGATTTTTGACAAAGATGCAAAAGAATGGTCTCTCCAATAAATGGTGTTGAGAAAACTGGGTATCCACATAAAGCAGAATAAAATTAGACCCTTATTTCACATCATATACAAAAATCAATTTGAAATGGATTAAAGACCCACAACTATAGAACTATTAGAAGAAAACAAAGGAGAAAAGCTCTAGGACACTGATCTGGGCAATGATTCTTTTGGATGTGACTCGAAAAGCAAAAACAGACAAGAGGAATTACACATAATAGAAAGTTTCTACACGGCAAAGGAGACAATCAACAGAGTAAAGAGACAACCTACAGAATGGAAGAAAATATCTACAAACCACATCTGATAAGGGGTTAATATCCAAAATATATAAGGAACTAAATTCAATAGCAAGAAAACAAGTAACCCTTTAAAAAATATGCAAAGAACCTGAATAGACATTTCCCAAAAGAAGTCAGACAAATGGCCAACAGGTATATTTTTAAAATGCTCACTAATCATCAAGGAAATTAAAATTAAAACCATAATGAGATATCACTCCATACCTGATAGAATGGCTACTATCAAAAAGATGAAAGAGAGCAAATGTCAGAAAGAATGTGGATAAAAAAAAGAAACCAGGTACACTGTTCATGGAAATGTAATTTAGTACAGTCATTATAGAAAATAGTATGTGGGTTCCTCAAAAAATTAAAAATAGTATGACTATATTATACAGCAATCCCACTTCTGGGTATATAGCCAAAGGAAATGAAATTAGTACATCAGAGAGATATCTGCACTCTTATGTTCATTGCAGCATTATTAACAAAAACCAAGATATGGAATCAATTTAAGTGTCCATCAGTGGATGACTGACTAAAGAAAATGTAGTGTATATACACAATGGAATATAATTCCACCTTAAGAGAGAAGAAAATTCTGTCATTTATGACAAAATGGATGTCCCAGAGGATATTATGTAAAGTGAAATAAGCCAAGCACAGAAAGACAAATACTATAGGATCTCACTTACATGTAGAATCTAAAAAAGTTGAACTCTTAGAAGTAGAGAGTAGAATGGAAGTTACTCGGGGCCAGAGGAAAGAGGATTGGGATGTTAGTCAAAGGATATAAAATTTCAGTTAGACAAGAGGAATAAGTTCTGGAGCTTTTCTGTACAACATGGTAACTATAGTTAATAATATCTTGCATACTAAAAAATTGCTAAGAAAGTAGATTTTAAGAAAGTAGATTTTAAGTGTTCTTACCACATACAAAAAAATGTGAGGAAATGGGATATGTTAATTAGCTGGATTTAGCCATTCCACAATGTATACATACATTAAAACATTATGTTGTACACCATAAATATATACAATTTTTATTCATCAGTTAAAAAATGATTTTTTAAGAAAAGAATCTCATATGGGATTATTTTTTTCAGGAAATTTGAACCTGAAATGTGATCACACAAAGCCAAGAACAATTGTTTTTGAGGAATCTCCGTGAAACTGTAGATTTCTACTCACAAGACCCCCAGAACTCCCTGATGTCTGTCTCTTTTGTGGCCTGGCTGCTCAACTCCTGCTTCGGAAAGGAAACCACCTAGTATCCTTATATCCTTCCAAGAATTCTCCTTCACTTTTTTCTTTCTGTTAAAGATGACTTGATCTAGATAACAGTTGATAGAAATTGATGCTTGAGGGTGAAACTTTTGAAATAGACCCTCAAAGAAATGTGAAAAATTGAAATTGGCAATCAAGAAAGGATGGGAGAAAAGTGAGTGAACACACATTCATATTCGAGAATGAGAAACTCGCAGTATATGACATGTATCAAATGAAACTAATATTTTCTCACCTGAGGTTAACTGTAACCAACTAGAAAGAAGCCCTGACAGACTAGGTAGCTGCTATTATCCATCAGGGGCTGGGAAACATTTTAAAAACAAAATTGAGATAGTATTTGCATACTATTCAACTCATGCTTTTTTTAAGTGCACAATTCAGTGTGGTTTTTTTTGGTACATTCACAAATTTGTACAACCATCACTGCTATCTAATACCAGAGCATTGTCATAACCCCTAAAAGAAATCTATACCTACTAGCAATCAGTCTCTACTCCTATCCCTCTCCCAGTCATTGGCAGCCACTATCAACTTTCTGTCTCTATGAATTTGCCTATTCTGAATATTTCACATAAATAGACTCATGCAACATGTGTTTTCTTTGTCATTGGCTTTTTTTCACCATGCATAATATTCTCAAAGTTCACTCCTGCTGTGGCATGTGCCAGTACTTCATTCTTTTGTTTGGTTTAGTTGAATAACATTCTATTGTATGGATATGTGACACTTTATCCATTTATCATTTGAACATTTGAGTTGATTCCACTTTTTGGCTATTACAAATACTGCTGCCATGAACATTCCATACAAGTTTTTATGTAGACATATGTTTTCATTTTCCTTGGGTATAGACTTAGTAGTGGAATTGCTGGGTCATATGTTTAACTTTTAGAGGAACTGCCAAACTGTATTCTAAAGTGGCTATCTCATTTTACATTCCTACTAGCAACATATGAAGGTTCCAATTTCTCACATTCGTGTACAATTTGTTATTGTCAGTCTTTTTCATTTACACTATCTTATTGATATGAAATGGTATCTCATTGTGGTTTTTATTTGCATTTCCCTAATGACTAACAATGTTGAACATCTTTTCATCTGCTGTTGGCTATTTGTTGGCTTTGGAGAGGTGTCCATTCAAGCCCTTTGCCCATTTTTTGTTGTTGTTTGAGTTGGAATCTCACTCTGCCGCCCCTGCTGGAGTGCAGTGGCACACTCATGGCCAACCCAGCGTCGACCTGCTGGGCACCAGCGATCCTTCCACCTCAGCCTTCCAAGTAGCCAGAACTACAGGCACGTGCTACCATGCCTGGATAATTTTTGATTTATTGTAGAGACGAGGTCTCACCAAGTTGCCCGGACTGGTCTCCAACCTGTGGGCTCAGGCAATCCACTCACCTTGGCCTCCCAAAGTGCTGGGATTACAGGATGAGCCACCGAGCCTGGCCTTCCCATTTTTCTATTGAGGTATTTGTCTTTTTTATTGTTGAGTTGCAAGAGTTCTATACATAATCTGAATAATAAACTCTTATCAGCTATATGATTTGCAGATATTTTGTCCCTTTTGTTGGTTGTATTATCACTTTTTTGATACTGCCTTTTGAAAACTAAAGTTTTTAATTTTTGTGAAGTGCACCTTATTTATTGGATTTCTTGCACTTATACAAGCAAGAAACTTGTTTAATCTAAGGTCACAAAGACTTACACCTATGCTTTCTTCTATGAGTTTTATAGTTTTAGCTCTTTCATTAAGGTCTCTGATAAATTTTAAGTTAATCCTTATATATGGAGTAGAGATCCAACTTTATTCTCCTAGGTATGGATATCCAGTTGTCTCACCACCATTTTTTGAAAAGACTATGTTTTTCATTGAATTCTCTTAACATCCTTGTTAAAAATCAGTTGACCATAATTCATAGGTTTCTTTCTGAACTCTCAATTCTACTTCACTAAAGTAACAGCATGTCAGTATAAATTTTGAAACTGGAAAGTGTGGACAGCTCCTTTGTTGGTATTTTGCCTTCTGCTTCTTTGCAGCATACTCAATAAACCTGTTTTTCTACTCTAAAAAAAAGAAAAGAAAAGAAAGGAAAGAAAGCATGAGTCCTCCAACTTTGTTGTTCTTTTTCAAGATTGTTTTCACCATTCTGAGTCTCCTGCATTGCCATATGAATTTTAGTATCAACTCATCAATTTCTGCAAAAACAAAACAAAACAAAACAAAACCTGCGGATATTGATAGGAATTGAGTAGATATTGATAGGGGTTGTATGGGTTTCCTCAGGAAAGTTTTAATGATTGCTTATTTTTATTGTGTATAAACCATACTTTCTTGTTTTCTTGAACAACTCACACTTTGTTGAAAAGGAACCATTTAAAATCATATATGGCAACTCTGGAAATCAGTTTCTTTCCTTTCCCGGGATATGTTGATGTTGCTATTTATTGTTATTGCTGTGTATTTTTGTCAGTGACTTTTCTGAACTAATATGTAAAGTGTTTTTATTTTATGTCATGTGTGGCCACTGATGTCTCTGCTTAATTAGCTTAGTGGCCAGTTAATTATTAGAAAGAGATTTTCTTAAATTTGTGTGCTTAGTAAATCAGCCGGTCTTTGCTGGGGCACTTTGTGCATATGTTGAGGCATGCCTTCGATACTTAAGCAGGCAGTTGACAATTCTGCCTTACCCTTGACTTCCTTCTTGTACAGAGCCCCAAGGTGAGACAGAGATGAGCACATGGAACCTTGTTGGGTTATTCATGAGCAAGTGCCCAGTCCTGGCCACGCGATTTTCCAAGCCCTTGTGACTTTTCATGATATTTATTTCCCTAACTTTTCCTTTCAAACTTTGTGTTAACCTATTGCTCGTCCCAACTATTATTTACTGCCTCAAGCAGTCAAGAAGTTAAACAATTGCCTCTAATTTTTTACACAAATGCCCCAGTAAAAAACTTTTCACGCTAGGTAAGCTTCCAGTTCATAGCAAACAAAGACAGTCTTGCAATTGGGTTCACTCAAATAATTACCAGACAGGTATAAAATAATGATAATTCTCAGGGAATGAGACTTTGAAGGAATATCAGCCTCCTTCTCTTCTCTTTAGTAACTACCAGGCTTCAGGTTTTCACTTTGATTGCAGGCTGTTGGTTTGGTTTTCAAGGCTGGAGAAAACCTGGGATTGCAGGCATGAGCAAATGGAAATAGGGCAAGGTAAAATGCCATAAAACTCACTGTTTTTGTCAAAATTCAGTCATTTTTCTTAAATAAATGCTTTCCTGGTTGCTGCAAGCCTTTGGTCAATTGCCAGGGTTCTAAAAAATGAGGTGCATTGATTTTTACCATTTTTTTGCCAGTTTTCTCATTGCTTTTCTAGAGTAGAGAAATTTTAGAGGTTCTTGCTCTGTCATTTTCACTGATATCACTTCAGTAAACTTGTAAAGAAAGTGCCTGATAGTAAATATTTTAGACTTGTGGACAGACTGAAGGATGTTATATGGGTACTTATGTAATGAGAGAGAAAAAACAAATTTTACAAAATTGTAATTGAAAAAATTCAAAATACAATAATAATAATTGCTGAATGTGGTGGCTCAAGTCTGAAATCCTAGCATTTTAGGAGGCCAAGGTGGGAGGATTGCTTAAGATCAGGACTTTGAGACCAGCCTGGGCAACATAGCAAGACCTTGTCTCTACAAAAAATAAAAAATTTATCTGGGTGTGGTGGTACATGACTATGGTCCCAGCTACTCAGGAGGCTAAGGTGGAAGGATTACCTGAGCCTGGGAGATCAAAGCTTCAGTGATCCATGATTGTGCCACGGCACCCCAGAATATATTACAGAATGATACTATGACTCAAATAAAATAAAATATAATGATAGAATTTTTTTGTTATACTAATGAGAAGAATGTAATTCTTTTGGAGATATAACATTTTGCTTAATTGGGGATCAAAGTTAGTTATTATCATAATCAAATGCAAATGTTCACTTATGAAAGCTGATCTATAATGAGATTTTATGTATTTCAGCTTTGTAAATGACTTTTCATAAAATAGTTACCTCTAATACTGACATCATTCCACATGTTCATTACATACAAGGCATTTATAGCACTACCAGATTCTTCTCTTGATATTTGCCTTTTACCATGTCATTTCATTACATATTAATCTCTCTGAATCCAAAGTTATGTGGAAAATTTTCTATTGCACAGTTAAGTAAATGTTGAAGTATGTAAATTTCTTTTTAGCATACATCAAGTTCTAAGAAACATTGCTTAAATTGTTATTTGAACACCAAAAATGGTTCCACTGGAAATTTGTATGGAAACGAAGCTTTTCCTTTTTGTTTCAACTTTTTTTTGAGTTGGAGTCTCACTCTGTCACCCAGACTGGAGTGCAGTGGCACACTCCCGGCCACTGCAGCCTCAACCTGCTGGGCTCTGGCGATCCTTCCGCCTCAGCCTTCCAAGTAACCGGAACTACAGGTGCGAGCTACCACACCCGGCTAGTTTTTGATTTATAGTAGAGACGAGGTCTCACCAAGTTGTCTGTGCAGGTCTCGAACCTGCGGGCTCAAGCAATCCACTCACCTCGGCCTCCCTAAGTGCTGGGATTACAGGCTGAGCCACCGAGCCCGGCTGTTTCAACTTTTAACAGCATAGAAAGTATATAAAGCAGTACAACATTACTTGTGACTCAACAATATTAGTAAAGTCAAAATGACTTTACCACATAGTAGGTTTTGCCTATAAGCACTATTTTGCTTTTTAATATTAGCCTGAATTGATTGAGAAACCCTTTCAAGTCCACAGCAAATTACGAATTAAAAATCCATTCACTATTTTATCATAGTAGTCGACAGAAGTTCTTCTTGTTCTGAAAAATTTAAATGTTGGCCCTGAGTTCAAAATAGCTCCATAAAACTTTGCTACCAATAAACTTTCAAATTTTTATATGCTAGGACAAGTCAGGGCATTTATTTATCATCTATTTCTAACAAAAATTCATGCAACTGATGAATACCTCAGTGATGGCACCTCAGTGATTGGCCCTTCTCCCTAATTATGCCCCAGTGACACACTGTCCTCTGTGATAGATGTACCACTTACTGGGCCTCCTCAATAATGGGTAGCCCAGTGACCACCATACTCTGTGATAGCTATCCCCATAACTCACTCTGCTGTATAATGGGTGTTCAGTGATTGGGCATCCTCTGTAATGTATCCCAGCGATTGATATTTCTCCATTTTTGATGCTCCAGTGACTTCCACAAGAATAAAGTTCACTGCTAACAGTACTGGTTCAATGACATATGATAGATTCAAATATTTTCTTCAAAGTTCATACTGATAAATAATACAATGAATTATCATAGACTTTAAAATTCTTACACATTCACAAACTTCTTAAATTTTTCTGACTTTGGTGCTCCACACATATTTTTAATGTCTTCAGTTGTAACACATTTTAGTAGATTCCACTTCCGATTGTACTGAATTAATGTTTTTTAACTTCTTTGAAGATATTCTCACTCATAATTTTTACATGCATAGAGGTTAATTCTTCAGCCACTTCAAATTTAAACTATTGACGGTGCTTGCAATGTCCTAAACCCTTCAAGCAAACGTTCTCAGTGCAAGGCTAAAGTTCTAAACACATTTATTTCTTCTGAATACATTTATTTAGCTATTGCAATAAAATATCATTTAATTAACTTACCATTTATAAACAGCTTTCTTTCTTGACTAACAAATGAATCATTTGATAACTTACTTTAGTAATGGATTCTTTGCTGTTTTTATTTTTTGTGAAAACATTTTGCTATGATATCTGCAATGTTGATGTACCTCATACTGTTTTAGTACAGTCATCATATCATTGGACAATAAACACAATGTTTTGTCATATAATGTGATAACAAAATAATTCATACTCCATTATGACTTACAAGCATGACATTCAAAGTCCACTTTTGACTTTTCTTGTTTTGACACGAAGGCTATGCATTCCTAATTTTTAAAAAAGCTATAGTATGGCAGTATGTGTAACACTCAAAGTGCTGGTGAGTTTTAATTGTGTAACTGCAATTTTCATTGTGCCAAGTAGCAGCTTAAAGCAATGAGAATCCTACATACAGCCCCTGGCACAATTATTCACCTTTGCCAGTGCAGCACAAAAGCATCCATAGAAAATAAATAAACAAATGAGCATGATTGTGTTCCCATAAAAGCTTATTTGTGGATATTAAAATGTGAATTTCAACCAGCTGTAGTGGCTCATGCCTGCAATCCCAGCACTTTGGGAGGCTGATGCAGGAAGATTGCTTGAGGACAGGAGTTCAAGACCAGACTAGGCAACATAGCAAGAACTTGTCTCTACAAAAAAAATTAAAAAAAAAATTAATTTGGCATGGTGGTGCATGCCTGTAGTCCCAGCTGTTCAAGTAGGCTGAAATGGTAGGATAACTTGAGCCTAGGAGTTTGAGGCTATGGTGAACTGTGACCATACCACTGCACTTCAGCCTGGACAACAGAGTGAGACCCCAACTCAAAAAATGAAAATAAAAATTGAATTTCATAGCATTTCATGTGCTAAGAATTTTTTAAAAATTTATTTACTTATGTATTTTTTCGAGTCTCACTCTGTTGCCCAGGTTGGTACACTCATGGCTACCATAGCCTTGACCTGCTGGGCTCAGGCGATCCTTTCACTTCGGCCTTCCAAGTAGCTGGGAATACAGGCGTGTGCCACCACGCCCAGCTAATTTTTTGATTTACTGTAGAGACCAAATCTTACCAAGTTGCCCAGGCAATCCTCTCACCTCAGCCTCCCAAAGTGCTGGGATTATAAGCATGAGCCACTGCACCTGGTTTATTTTGATTTTTTTTTTAACCATTTAAACACTTAACTCATGGACCATACAGAAACAGGTGACAGGTCAACTTTGGCACACAGACCATAGTTAGCCAACTCCTGCTATAAATCAATAAATGTAATTTAAATTTTAAGTTCAAATTAATTAAATTATTTATATAGGTAATACTTGCCCGTGGTCTAAAATTTAGCAACATTGAGAAGTCTAAGTAGTATAAAATTTCCCTTCTACCTTAGCCACCAACCACCTAGTTCCTCTCTTTGGAAGCAACTAGAGTTGCCAATTTCTCATATAAGCTTCCAGAACTCTTCTGTGTACACATAAGCAACTATATACAAACACAATCATAAAAAAGTGATATATTCTACTTCACACGCACTAACATGGTTATAACCAAAGATAGACCATAATAAGTGTCGACAAGGATATGGAGAAACTGGCTGTAATTCTGGGATACTCTGTATAGTGGTTGAGCTATGGATTTAGTGAGCATGTCACAGGAATCACCCCTTCCAAGCATTTGCTGTTTGTGACAATCTATATTTTCCTCAGAGAGCCACTTACCATAGAAGCTGGCACTTCACTCGCAAGAGAAAGGAAGACACAAGGTCACCCAATCACTGGAACGCTAATGTTCATATGATGCATAATAGTCCAAAGAGTGGAAATATAATTCCATGTCCATTAACTGTTCAACAGATAAATAAAATGCTATATATATATCTCACATTTGACATGAAGGCTATGCATTCCTAATTTTTAAAAAGTTATACTATGGTAGTATGTGTAGCACCCAAGGTGCTGTGAATTTTAATCATGTAACTGCAATTTTCATTGTGCCAAGTATGGTCTATCCAAATACTATCTACTATATATATTAGAATACTATTCATGACTGGGTGCAGTAGCTCACTGTAATCCTAGCACTTTTGAAGGCTGAAACGAGAGGATTGCCTAAGCCCAGGATTCGACACCAGCCTGGGCAACTTGGCAAGACCTCATCTCTACAATAAATTAAAAAATTAGCCAGGCATGGTGGTGTGCGCCTGTACTTCCAGCTACATAGAAGGCTGAGGTGGGAGGATTGCCTGAGCCCAGCAGGATGAGGCTGTGGTGGTCATGAGCCTTCCACTACACTCCAGCCTGGGCGACAGTGAGACTCTGACTCAAAAAAAAAAAAAGAAAGAAAGAATACTATTCATAAATACTATTATAAAGATGAAGCACTGATCCATGCCACAATATGGCTGAACCTTGAAAGCATTATGTTGTGTGAAAGAAGCAAAACATACAAGTCAATATGTTGTATTATTTCATTTCTATGACATGCCTAGAATAGGCTAAATCACAGAGACAGAAAACAGATTAGTGGGGAGAGTAAGGAATGGAAAGCGACTGAGAATGGGAACAGGATTTCTTTCTGGAATGATAAGAATGTTCTGAATCTAGATAATGGTGATAGTTGTACAATGTTGTAAATATACTAAAACCACCAAATTGTGTACATTAAAAAACGTATTCTATGATATGCTAATTATGTCTCAATTTTTTAAAAAGTAGCCTACTATAAAACACCTTACTTTTTCCCATAACATTATCTGGAGGGGAAGAGAAATGCAAAAGCAATATAAAACAGAGTGACTGCTTCCAAGAACATTTGTTATCTTGAAAACTACGGTAATCCAAATCTCAAAATGCTTGCCTCAAAGAATGAAATAAAACCTTAAAGCCAGCTGTGCATGGTGGCTGTAGTCTGTAATCCCAGCACTTTGGGAGACCGAGGCTAGAGGATTGCCTAAGCCCAGGGGTTCAAGACCAGCCTGGGCAATTTGGTGACACCTTGTCTCTACGATGAATCAAAAAATTAGCTTGGCGTGGTGGTGCGTGCCTGTAGTTCCAGCTACTTGGAAGGCTGAGGCAGAAGGATCGCCTGAGCACAGCAGGTTGAGGCTATGGTAGCCGTGAGCATGCCACTGCACTCCAGCCTGGGCAACAGAGTGAGACTCCGACTCAACAAAACAAAACAAAACAAAACAAAATAAAAACCTTAAAGCCTTTCTGCAAGGAAACTGGCATGTAACTGGTTATAAGGAGGCCTAAGATCATCGGAAACCAAACCCATCTGAGATTGATCCTACAGTCTGTGAATGTACATTGGTGAGTTCACTGTCTGCAGTACTTTTAACTGAAACTTAGGGCAGTGGTTGAGACAGAGTCTGACAAGATGGAGCAGGAATAAAAATACCCAGAAATGTTCTGAAAATCTCCTGGCCCCACTGTCTGACACACTCCTCACTGGGTTGTTTCCCTTCAAGGCAAGGTAACCATCCATGGCCTGCTACTCCAAATCTGTGATTGACTGGTAACTGGACTCCAACCCAACAAGGCCTGGAGTGAAATGCATTACTATGAAGGAAAGTGAAGAAATTCATCTTGAAGGGATAGCATGAGTGTGCTAATATGTATAGTTATGTATTTCGGGTATATTTGTAAGAAGAGACTTAAGGGTCCAGTTGGGATGAAGTTACTGATTTGGGTGCATTCTTTCAGGAGGCATGGGCAGCTGCTGTGCTATTTTGGCTAATGTTCTAAACGCTGCTCTGTGCAAAATGACATGGCAAAGCCAGAGACACTTTGGCATAAGAGAGAGGAAAAAATTTAGACTTCAGGAGACAGGAATGCTGAACTGGAACTTCCCTGGGCTTCCTGCTTACTCACTGCTCCCCCAAGGGACCTGGAAGCCTCTCCATTCACCTTTGCCTTGAGGAATGGATTGGTGAGAAAGACAGCAGTCTTCTAAATGAGCTTTCATTGTCTGTTCTTCTAGCCTGGGGATGCTGGTGGTAGCGGCTGCCTTACTGGTCTCAGCAGGGATGAGAGGAGCCAGGGTTGGTTTGGTCCAGGAGGCCACTGGTACCTGCTGGGAGCCAAGTGAACCTAATTATCACAATAGGCAACAAGGGAGACATGGTTATTATTTTCACAAAATGGGCAGGGCAAAGTGGCTCATGCCTGTAATTCCAGCACTTTGGGAGGTCAAGGATGGAGGATTGCTTGATCCCAGGATTTCAAGACCAACCTGGGCAATATAGCAAGGTCTTGTCTCTACAAAAAAATTAAAAAATTAGCCAAGGATGGTGGTTCACATCTGTAGTCCTAACTACTCAGGAGGCTGAGGTGGGAGGATTGCCTGAACCTAGGACTTTGAGGCTGTGGTAAGCCATGATTATGTCACCTCACTCCAGCAACAACAACAACAGCAACAACAACAACAAGAAACCAAAATGGTGTGATTCTCAGAGATTTTTAGCTGTGGTTAATTAATTAGTGGGTCCCCAGGAATTAAAGTGACAGATGTCCCGTCCTTTTGTATGTGACAATAAAATAAAATTGAAATAAAATAGAACATGTCCAGGTCTAATGAAAATAGGCATGGCTTAAATAAATCAAGACACAAAGAAGTCAAGGCCTGGTGTCTAATTCCCTGTGCTGGGTCACTTCATTGATTTAGAGAATAAAATATATACTAGGTAGTTTTGAGATCCACATAAGCATCAAGGCAATCTGGAGTTCTTCTTCTTCACGTTCCCCAAAGAAAAATGTGCCCTGGAAGAAAGAACATATCCAAACCTTTAGTCCACTGGATACTGGATCCAAATGAATGCTAATTATTGGGATCTTAGGAACCTTGAACACCACCATGGGCTGTCATTTGGAGTGAGGTCTATGTGGACCCAGAGATGGATGGAGTTGTGATCAAGTCCACCAAAGACAATCCTTAG
Source organism: Carlito syrichta (assembly GCF_000164805.1). Classification (NCBI taxonomy): domain Eukaryota; kingdom Metazoa; phylum Chordata; class Mammalia; order Primates; family Tarsiidae; genus Carlito; species Carlito syrichta. The sequence goes on from NW_007232526.1 coordinate 58,949, forward strand.
GTTGTTTTCCATTCAGATTTAAGTAGCTGGCATGACTCTCCTTAATAAGCCAGTGAGGCATGATCCCCTCACTGGCTTATTAAGGCCTGGAATAAGTGCCACCATGCTGGGAAGGACCAGGAGGAAGATACAGAAACTCTCATTCTTCCAAAATGGCAATCAAAAGCAATGTCAGCTCTCTGAGGAAAATATAGATTGTCACAAACAGCAAATGCTTAGAAGGGGTGATTCCTGTGACATGCTCACTAAATCCATAGCTCAACCACTATACAGAGTATCCCAGAATTACAGCCAGCTTCATCAGGTCATTTCTCTAGCTCAGCTGTGGATTCCATCCCAAATCCCATTTTCTCTGTACAGGGAAAGTCGATACAGTGCCTGGAAACTGGTATATAATTCAGATTGAGCAAATGCATTTTCCTCCCCCAGTAAAGAGAAAATACCAGAAGATATTTTCTTGGATTCCTTTACAGTTTTCTCCCAAAGTTCCCTTTCATCCTGGAACAAAAATTGGTTCCACTGAACATGAAACAAACACCTCATGTAACAGCTAGTTGGTCTATTACATTGAAAGCATCATGTTGACAGACCAGGAAAGCAAGAAGCAACAGCTTCCTTGAGGATATTGTTTATGAATTTTCTGTACCAAAATAGCCTCAGATTGGTAGGAGTGTGTTCATCTACCAACTAGCACATAAGTTACTTAAACAGGAGGAGTAATGTACAATCATGATCAAAAGTGACATATTCCTCACCCAGAGAACCCAGACTTGGAGCTGTTTTAATTGGATGTGACTGAATATCAACTTCATTTATAAAAAGAAGGGGGATACTGGGTTATTTAGGAGATGCACATAGGGAAAGTTTCAATCTGTACACATTGGGATATGAGTATGTTTCTGTGCACAGATATACGTGTGCATGAGTATTTGAAAGTCAAGAGGTGGACTGCACTGAACATGTGTTGGTTTTGCCCGGACAGCAGCCCTAATGTCTTTGGAGGAAAGTTGTCCTCAATGCCAGTCATAGGACACTGAAGGAGATACCAATTGACTATTTTGCATTCGTGACCACAAGATTGGACAAACAACCCAGGCTAATAATAGTTCCTTATTAGTAGAAGCATTTAAAATGACAAGACATAAAAAAAGCAACTAAAATGACTTATGAATAAAAGAAGCACACATGGCATTTATAAAACACTCTATAACAAGAACACAACACCTTTTTCTATGTGCATGTAGGACATACCCCAAGTTAGAACACATTCTAGAAAATAAAGCAAAACTCAACAAATCTAAAAGACTTGCTATTATAAAAAGTATGTTCTCTAACCGCAAAGGAATTAAACTAAAAACCAATAACAAAAAGGTATCTAGAATCTCTTGAAATAGTCAAAAAATAATATACTTCCAAATAAACCACAGGTCAAAAAAGGTCACAAGGGCAATTAAAAATATTTTACATTAAATTAAAATGAACACACAACTTACCAAAATTGTTAGCTGCATTAAAGCAGTGTTTAGAGAAAAGTTGATAGCATTAAATATGTATATTGGAACGGTCTCAAATCAATGATCTAAGCTAGCACTTAAGAAACTATAAAAAAGGCCAGGCTCAGTGGCTCAGCCTGTAATCCCAGCACTTTGGGAGGCCAACGCGAGTGGATTGCTTGACCTTGCAGGTTCGAGACCAGCCTGGGCAGCGTGGTGAGACCTCATCTCTACAATAAATCAAAAATTATCCAGGCATGGTAGCACGTGCCTGTAGTTCCAGTTACTTGGAAGGCTGAGGTGGAAGGATTGCTGGAGCCCAGTAGTTTGACGCTAGGGCGACAGTGAGCATGCCACTGCACTCCAGCCTGGGCAATGGAGTAAGACTCCAACTCAGAAAAAAAAAAAAAAGAAAAAAAAAAGAAAAAGAAACTATACAAAGATGAGTAAACGAAACCCAATGCAAGTAGAAAGAGTCAAACAATAAACATAAAAGTGTAAATTAATTAAATTATAAACAGAAAAATAATGAAGAAAAATCAAAGGAAAAGGAAAACTGGTTTCTTAGAAAGATTAAAGTTATAAACCCTTTCTTGGTCAAGAAAAAAAGAGAAAACAGATTACCAATATCAAGAATAAAATTATTACACTCAGATTCTAGAAGTTAAAAGGCTAAAGGAATATTTTAGACAGCATTATGTCTATAGATTTGACAAATGAGATGAAATGGACACATTCCTTGAAAGACACAAACTCTTTAAGTGCACTAAAAGAAAAAATAAATAATTGAAATATTCTCATATATTAAAGAAATTGAATTTGTGAATTTGTCATTTAAAGCCTTCCAACAATAAAAAAATTCCAGGTCTACATGGCTTTGGTGCTGAATTCTACCAAACATTTAGGAAAGAAATGATACAATTTCTTATCTTTTTTTCCCAGAAAATTGAAGAGAAGACAATACTTCCTAGCTCATTTTGTGAGGCCATTACATCAATAATCAAACCATAAATAAACATTACAGGAAAAAAGAAAAAAAAATCCTTCAGACCATTATTTCCTCATGAACATAGATACAAAACTCCTTGACATTTTGTTGAGCAAACTGCTCAGGAGTTTATCAAAAGGATAATACATCACGACAACATAGGAAAGGTTATCCTGGAAATGCAAAATTGGCTCAGCATTCAAGAATCAATTAATATAATTCAATTGACCAAAGGAAAAAACTATATGAACTTCTCAATAGAAGAAAAAGGTAGTGTAACAAAATTCAACATCAAATCATCAACAAAACTAGGAATAGAAAGGAACTTCCTCACCTGATAAATAGCAATTATAAACTGGGCACGGTGGCTCCTGCCTGTAATGCCAGCAATTTGGGAGGTGGGGGTGAGAGAATTGCCAGAGTCCATGGGTTTGAGACCAGCCTGGGCAACATGACAAAACCTCATCTCTATAATAAATCAAGAAAAATTAGTCAGACGTGGTAGTGCATGACTGTAGTCCCAGCTACTTGGAAGACTGAGACGGAAGGATTGTCTGAGTCCAGCAGGTCAAGGCTGTGCTAGCTGTGAGCATGCCACTGAACTCCAGCTTGGGTGACAGAGTGAGACTCTGACTCTAAAAAAAAAAAGAGCAGTTATAAAACACTGACAGCTTATGGCATGCTTCCTGATGAAGGGATGGAAACTATTTCCTAAAATCAAGAACAGTGCAAGAAGCCAGGCTCGGTGGCTCAGCCTGTAATCCTGCGCTTTGGGAGGCTGAGGTGAGTGGATTGTCTGAGCCCGTGGGTTCGAAACCTGCCTGGGCAACTTGGCGAGACCTCATCTCTACAATAAATCAAAAAATCAGCCAGGCGTGGTAGCGCATGCTTGTAATTCCGGCTACTCGGAAGGCTGAGGCGGAAGGATCGCCGGAGCCCAGTAGGTCAAGGCTGCAGCACTCCAGTAGGGGTGACAGTGAGACTCCAACTCAAAAAAAAAAGAATAGTGCATACTCACTCTCACCACCTATATTCAACATTGTACTGAAGGCTCTTGTTAGTGAAATAAAGCAGGAACAAGGAATACAAATTATATTTATTGATGATAAATAAACAAAACACTTGATTCACGAATGACATGATAGTCTATGTAGAAAATACAACAAATTATCTTTTAAAAAGTTTCCAGCACTAGTAAATGCATTTACCAAGGTCACTCCCTGTATGCAAGATCAAGTCAATCAATTGCATTTCTATACACTAGCAATGAATAATTACAAAATAAAACTTTTAAATTATAATTTACAAGAACACTGAAAATCATAAAATATGTAGCTAAAATCTGACTAAATAAGTGCAAGATCAGCATGCTGACAAATTTCAAGCACTGAGAAAAGAAGCAAAATAAGATCTAAATAAATGGAGAGATATTCTGTATTTACCAACTGGAAGATTCAATTTTATTAGGATAGACATTCCATCAAAATTGACCCATAAATTCAGGGCAATCCCATTCAAAATTCTAGAATTTTGTAGAAATAGACAACCTGGTCTTAAAATGCATATGTAAAAGCAAGGTTACTAGAAGTGCCAAAATAATTGTAAAACAAAACAAAGTTGAAGGACTCCAGCTGTCTGATTTCAACAGTTACTCTGCAGCCACAATAATCAATACTGTGTGCTACTGATGAAAGGACAGCTACATAGATGAGTGGATACATAGATCAATGGAAAGCATAGTGAATCTAGAGAAAGATCCATGTGTATACATGGCCAACTGATTTCTTGCAAAGATACAATGACTATTCAGTGGAGAAACAACCATCTCTTTTCAAAAGATGACATTGAACATCCATATGAAGATTTATGAAACTTAACCCAGACCTTATACCATAATCAAAAATTAATTTAAAATAGATCATAGGCCATTGCTTTACTAAACTCTGGTGTGGCCATGTGCTCTTTGAGCTATGGCTGCCGCCATGTTTTCGAAATTTTGGTTCCCTCTCCTACCTTGGAGAGGTGAATCTCCTCTCTTCTCTCTCTCTCTCTAATTTACTTTTAAAATAAACTATATTTTCCAATCTAAAAGCAAACAAAAAAACAAAAAAATGGATCATAGATGTAAACATAAGGCCCAAGACTACAAAACTTCTAGAAGAAAATGTTGGAGAGAATGTATGTAACCATAGGCTAGGCAAATATTTCTAAGATAACAGTACCAAAAACACAATATATAAAAGAAAAATGTGATTAATTGAATTTCATTGGAATTTAATACCTCTGCTTTTTGAAAGTTACTGCTAATGAAAATGAAAAGAGAAACTACAGACTTGGAGAAAATATTTACAATGAATGTATATGGTAAAAGACTTGTGTCCAGAATATGTATAAAGAACTCTCAAAATTTAATCATGCAAAAACAAGCACCCCAATACAAAAATAAGCAAAATATTTGAACAAACATTTGAGTAAAAAAAAAAAAAAAAAAAAAAAGCAGATAGCAAATATCCACATAAAAGATACTCAACAGTGTTAGTCATTAGGGAATTACAAATTAAACTCACAATGTGATAAGGTTATTGCAAAAGCAAAAAAAAAAAAAAAAACTTGAAAGAAACAAAAAAATTGATAATACCAAGGGCTGACAAGAATATAGGGCAGCTGAAACTCTCATACACTGCTGCTGGGAATGCAAAATGATACACTCACTTTAGAAAACAATTTGGTGGTTCTTATAAAGTTAAACATATATTTCCCATATGACCCAAGAAACCCAATCCTAGATATTTACCCAAGAGAGGAATGAGAGCTTATGCTCGCACATCATTGTTTATGGTGGTTTTATTCATAACCACACACACACATACACACACACACACATACACACACACACACACACACACACACACACACACATCATTGTTTATGGTGGTTTTATTCATAACCACACACACCACACACACACACACACACACACACACACACACACACACACACACACACACAAACTAGAAACAACCTAAATGTCCTTCAACTGGCAAAGAAATAAACAAACAGGTATATCCATGTGATGGAGTTATACTCAATCTTGAAAAAAGTGAATTTATGAATCTCAAATGAATTATGCTGTGTGAAACAAGCTAGATTAACCCCATTCATATGACTGAAATGGCAAAATTATGGGGACAGAGATTGGATCCATGTTTAACAGGACCTGGTTGACAGGGTTGACTATAGAGGAGCATGAAGGAATGTTTTTGGGTGATGGAAAAGTTCTATATCTTTTTTTTTTTTTTTTGAGTTAGAGTCTCACTCTGTTGCCCAGACTGGAGTGCAGTGGCCGCTCCCGGCCATTGCAGCCTCAACTTGCTGGCTCCAGCGATCCTTCCACCTCAGCCTTCCAAGTAGCTGGAACTACAGGCGTGCACTACCACACCCGGTTAATTTTTGATTTATTGTAGAATGAGGTCTCGCCAAGTTGCCCAGGCGGGTACTATATCTTGATCATGGGGTGGTTACATGACTGAGTTTGTCAAAACTCATAGAACTCTATCCTAAAAAGGTTGAATTTTACTATATGTAAATGATACCTCAATTTTAAAAAATAAATAAAATAAAGGAACTTCAGAGTAAGCAAATAGTTGCTGAGGGTAACATATGTTTATAGAATTATTCCAGTTAATAAATGGAGAAGAAACTATACAATTGGAAATCGCCTTTTAAAAATCATGTTTCAGTTATCTTTAGCTGGATAACAAACCATCCTCTCAAACTTAGTGGCTCACAGCAACAACAGTTTCATTATATTTCACAATTTTGTGGGTCTTGAATTAGGACAAGGCTCAGCTGGGCAATTATTTTGCCCCTCTAGATACTGACTGAGGTCACTCAGTGGTATCTGGCTGACAAAGGGCTGGTCTAGGGAGTGTAAGAGGCTTCACTCATATACTTGGTATCTAGAGGGGACAGGTGGATGGCTGGGCTCGGATGGCTTTCTCTTCCTCTCTACGTAATACGAGGTCTTTCTGCCCTTGTGGTCTCTTCAGCAGTCGTTAGATCCTTACACAATGACTTAGGGCTCCAGGAGTGAGTGTTCTAAGACCAGAAAGAGAGAGCCACCAGTATCTTAAAGCCTGGGTCCAGGCACCAACACAGCATCACTTTTGCCACATTCTACAGGTCAAAGCTGTCAGAATCTACCCAGATTCAGGGAGGAGGACATAGCTCTTACCTCCAGAGAAGAACAGTGTCAGAGTATTGTGGCCATCTTGAATGGGCCAAAAATGAATTATGGATCTAGATAATAATCATCAGTGGCTGCTAACATAGAAATAAAGGAGAAAAGAAAGAAAATTGAATATTATATAACATCTGCTGGAGCCACACAACCAATAGTTCAAATAGTTCAGCTTAAAAAAAATTGAATCTGAATCTGGCCAAGTCTCTAGTTCAATATAACAATATAAAGGAAATGCAAGGGACAAAGAAACATGTTAAAGTATACCATGGGAAGCCAGGCTCAGTGGCTCAGCTTGTAATTCCGTGCATTGGGAGCCTGAGGTGAGTGGATTGCCTGAGCCCGCGGGTTTGAGACCCACCTGGGCAACTTGGTGAGACCTCATCTCTACAATAAATAAAAAATTAGCTGGGCATGGTAGCGCACGCCTGTAGTTCCAGCTACTTGGAAGGCTGAGGCGGAAGGATCGCCGGAGCCTAGCAGGTCGAGGCTGCGGTGGCCGGGAGCGGCCACTGCACTCCAGTCTGGGCAACAGAGTGAGACTCCAACTCAAAAAAAAAAAAAGTATACCATGGGAGAGAACATACACATGAATACACATACATATTCATATGCATGTAAATATATATGTGCATGTATTATTTTATATACAGTCAGGCATTGCTTAATAGCGGGGCTATGTTCTGAGAAATGTGTCATTAGGCAATTTTGTCATTGTACAAACATCATGAAGCATACTTATACAAATCTAGATGGCACAGACTACTACATACTTGTGCTATATGGTAAAAGCTATTGCTCCTGGGTTGCAAACCTGTACAACATGTTACTGTATTCAATATTGTAGGCAACTTTAACACAATGGGATTGATGTCTTTAAACATATCTAAACATAGAAAAGGTATAGTAAGCTGGGTGCAGTGTCTCACGCCTGTAATACCAATACTTTGGGAGGCAGAGGAGAGAGGATTGCTTGAGTCCAAGAGCGTGAGACCAGCCTGGGCAACTTGGCGAGACCTTGTCTCTATAATAAATCAAAAACATTAGCCAGGCATGGTGGCACATGGCTGTGGTTCCAGCTACTTGCAAGGCTGAAGTGGAAGGATTGCCTGAGCCCAGGTAATTGTATGTGCCCAGCAGATTGAGGCTGAGGTGGCCATGAGTATGCCACTGTACTCCAGTCTGGGCAACAGAGTAAGCCTTCTACTCAAAAAAAAAAAGAAAAGAAAAGAAAAAAGAAAAAGAAGAAAGAAAGAAAGAAAAAGAAATAAAGGAAAGGTAAAGTAAAAATATGGTATAAAGTATGAAAATTGGTTCACTGTATAGGACACTCACCATGAATGGAGATTGCAGGACTGGAAGTTGCTCTGAGTGAGTCAGTAAGTTACTGGAGAGTGAACAAGAAGGCTTAGGACATGACTGTCCACTATTGCAGACTTTGTAAACACTGGACACTTAGGATACATTTATTCAAAATATGTTTCTTTTTTTAATAAGAAATTAACTGTAGCATACTGTAACCTTTTTTACTTTATAAACTTTAAAAACTTTTGATGCTTTTATAATAATGTTTAGCTAAAAACACAAACACATTGATTGTATAGCTGTACAAAAATATTTTTTTAAGTGTTCTTCTTCTATAAACTTTTTTCTATAATTTTTATTTTACTTTGTAAACTCTTTTTGTTAAAAGTAAGACACAAACACACACATCAGCCTAGGCATACACAGGGTCAGGATCACCGATATCACTGTCTTCCACCTCCACGTCTTATCCCACTGGAAGGTCTTTAGGGGCAATAACATGCATGGAGCTGTTATCTCCTATGATAACAGTGCTTTCTTCTAGAATACCTCCTGAAGGAGGTGCTGTTTACAGTTAATTATTTTTTATAAATAGGAGTACACTAAAATAATGATAAAAATATAGTGTACTAAATACATATACCAGCAACATAGTTATTTATTTTATTTTTATTTTATTTTATTTTAAAATTGTAGAGACGCGGTCTCGCCAAGTTGCCCAGGCTAGTCTCAAACCTGCGGGCTCAGGCAATCCACTCAGCCTCCCAAAGTGCCGAGATTACAGGCTGAGCCACTGAGCCCAGCCCGTAGTTATTTATTATCAAGTATTATGTACTGTAGATAATTGTATGTGCTAGACTTTTTATGATTGGAAGCGCAGTAGGTTTGTTTATACCAGTATCACCACAAACATGTGAGGAATGTATTGTGCTAGGATGTTACGATGGCTATGATGTCACTGGGCAAACATCATGGAACATCTATCATGTATGCAATCCATCATTGACAAAAATGTCATTATATGGTTCATGATTATATTCTACATATGTAATTATTTTGTAATTGTGTGTATGTGTGTAAGTTCAGATGCTGAAAGAGCTTAGCATCAATGAATAAACCTAAAGGCTATCTTAATTTCTAAAGGCTATCTGCACCCCCAAAATAAACAGATACTGAAAGAGCTCAGTATCAATGAACAAACCTGGTGATCATATCTTAGTTCCTAAATGCTATTCTCCCCTAAAAAGGAATCAAGAACTCCTTGGAGAAATGATACCAAGGCTGGTGCAGGGAACCTGGAACACTTTGTTGGGACATGTTTAAGTGACACAGAAACCAACTCGAAAGGGTTCCCACGTGGTATAATTTCAATATAAAATGGACAAGAATGACTTTTCACTAGCATAAACAAACAAGTAAGGGAGAAGGGCGATCATCTTGAGAGTAGAAAGCCAATTCACAAATATAGAAGGTATGATGAAATTAGAAAACTACCATTTGGTCCCTATAATAATTTGTTGAGGGAAGAAGTAGTTTTTACCTAAAAAAAATACTTTTTAGAAGGATCGCCAGAGCCCAGCAGGTTGAGGCTGCCGTGGCCGGGAGTGGCCACTGCACTCCAGTCTGGGCGACAGAGTGAGACTCCAACTCAAAAAAACAAAACTTTTTTTCTTTCTCTCTGTATCCTTCAGAGAGGGAAGAAATACCAATGCATGCTGAACTAATGAATGAGGTAAACAACAAAAACAAAACCAAGAACAAGTCAATAAAAATAGAATCTGATTGAAGCCAGGTGTTGGGTTTATCAGAAAAAGACTTCCAAGAAGATTATTAAGATGTTCAAAGAATTAAAGGAAAATATGATATCAATGAATATACAGATATAAAATCACAATAGAAAAATGGAAACTATTTTGGGGGACATTCTAGAGCTCTAAAGTACAATAACAAACTAAAACTTACTAGATGGGCTCAATCACATATTCAAGATGGCAGAAGAAAGATTAACAGAAATTGCCAGTCCAACTTGACCAAATGGACTTACTTGATACCTACAGAACACTCCATCCAACAATCACGGAATATACATTCTACACATCACCACATGGAACATACTCTAAGATCGACCACATCCTTGGCCATAAATCAAACATAGACAAATTCTGTAAGACTGAAATTCTGCCAAGCACCTTCTCAGACCACAGTGGAATAAAAATAAATAACACCAACAAAGTTCCCCCCAAACCCACAAAGACATTGACACTAAACACGATGATGCTAAACAACTCCTGGATCAACATGGAAATCAAAACAGAGATTAAAAGATACCTAAAAACAAATGAAAATGAAGAAACATCTTACCAAAATCTCTGGGATGCCATGAAAGCTGTAATAAGAGGGGAATTCATATCTCTACAAACACACATGAAGAAAATGGAAGGATCACAAGTCAACAGCCTAATAAATCACCTAAGGAAGCTGGAAAAGCAAGCCCACCAAAACCCTAACTTCAGCAGAAGAATCCAGATCACCAAAATAAAAGCCCAAATTCAGGACATAGAAGACCAAAAGATAATACAAAAAAAAATCAATGAAACCAAAAGCTGGTTTTTGAAAAGATAAATAAGATTGATGAACCCCTAGCTAGACTGACCAAGAAAAAGAAACAGAAAGTGACAAAGAAAAAGAAACAAAAAGCCCAAATAAACCATTCAGAAATGCAAAAGATGAAGTCACAACTGACCTCGAAGAAATACAAAAGATTATCAGAGATTACTGTGTATACCTGTATGGAAACAAACTCAAAAACCAAAATGTAATAGAGGACTTTCTTACATCACACAACCTCCCCAGGTTGAAACAAGAAGAAATCAAGACCCTAAATTGACCAATAACAACCCGGGAAATTGACTATGTCATAAGAAAACTAACAACAACAACAACAACAAAGCCCTGGACCAGATGGCTTTCCAGCAGAATTCTACAAAACATACAAGGAGGAACTGATACCAATCCTATTGAAAATATTCCAGGCAATTGAGAAAGATGGAACTCTATCCAAATCATTTTATGAAGCTAACATCACATTGATATCCAAACCAGATAAAGATCCAACAAAGAAAGAGAACTACAGGTTGATATCCTTGATGAACATAGATGCTAGAATTTTCTACAAGATTCTAGCAAACCAGATCCAACAACACATCTCAAAAATCATCCACCATGACCAACTAGGCTTCATCCACAGGATGCAGGGCTGGTTCAACTTCTGCAAGACCACAAATATAATTAAATACATCAACAGTTATAAAGACAAAAACCACATGATTATATGATTAGGCAGGGAAAAAGCTTTAGATAAAATCCATCACTTCTTGATAAAAACCCTCAAACATCTAGGCATAGATGGAACATATCTCAAAATAGTAAGAGCCATCTATGAGAAATCTAAAACAGACAGAAATTGGGACCATTTCCTGAAAACTGGAGCAAGACAAGGATGCCCACTCTCACCCTTCCTGTTCAACAAGTATTGTCCTAGCTAGAGCAATCAGACAAGAGAAGGAAATCAGGAGTATCCAAATAGGAAAAGAGGAAGTTAAGTTATCCCTCTTTGCAGACGACATGATTGTATACATTGAAAACTCAAGAGAACCTGTCAAAAACCTCCTTGCACTGATAAAGGACTTTGGCAAAGTCTCAGGGTATAAAATAAATGCGCAAAAGACAATTGCATTTCTATACACCAACAATAAACAAACAAAAACCCAAATAAAAAGCACAATCCCATTCACAATAGCCTAAAAAAAAAAGAAAGAAATACCTTGGCATCTTCCTAACCAGAGAGGTGAAAGACCTTCACAACGAAAACTACAAACACTGCTCAAAGAAATCAAAGAAGACACAAATGAAAAATATCACATTCTCATGGATTAGAAGAATCAACATTGTTAAGATGTCCATCCTACCCAAGATGATCTACAGATTTAACGCAATACCACATGAAATTACCAGTAGCATTCTTCTCAGACCCAGAAACAAAAATACAGGAATTCATATGGAAAAATAAATGACCACGAATAACCAAAACAATCCTCAGCAAAAAAAAAAAAAAAAAAGCGGGAGGTATCACACTCTCAGTCTTTAAACTTTATTATAAAGCTGCAATAATCAAAACAGACTAGTATTGGTACAAGAATGGGCATATAGACCAATGGAACAGGATAGAGATTCCAGAAGCAAAACCTCAATTTCTCAATCAACTCATCTTCGGCAAAGTCTCCACCACCAACCACTGGGAAGAGGATAACCTATTCAGTAAATGGTGCTGGGAAAACTGACTGACCACATGCAGAAGATTAAAACAAGACCCCTACCTATACACAAAAGTCAACTCTAAATGGATCAAAGATCTAAATGTACAACCTCAAACTATAAGAACCTTAGAAAATGCAGTAGACACCTTTATGGAAATTGGAACTGGCAACCAATTCCTGATCAAAACCCCAAGTGCCCATGCCATAAGAGATAAGATAGACAAGTGGGACCTCATCAAACTGACAAGCTTCTGCAAAGCCAAAGAAACAATCAAGAGAGCAGGGAGACAGTTCACAGACTGGGAAAAAATATTTGCCAACTGTATATTTGACAAGTTCTAACATCTAGGATCTATGAGGAACTCAAATGTGCCAAAAAGAAAACAAACAAACAAATGAAAAACAGCCCCATTACAAAGTGGGCAAAAAGATATGAATAGACACTTCTCAAAAGAAGACATACAAGCAGCCAACAAATACATAAAAAATGCTCAGCCCCACTAGTTATCAAAGAAATGCAGATTAAAACCACACTGAAATACCACCTAACTCTATTCAGGATGGCCATCATCAATAATTCAAAAAACAACAGATGCTGGAGAGGATGCAGGGAAAAGAGAACACTTCTACACTGTTGGTGGGAGTATAAACTAGTACAGCCTCTATGGAAAACAGTTTGGTGATCCTAAAAGGTCTAAAAATCGATCTTCCATATGACTCCACAATCCCCCTACTGGGAGTAAACCCAGAGGAACTCAAATCACTCTATGAAAAAGATACCTGCACAAGCGGCAGCATTGTTTATTGAAGCATTGTTTATTGCAATGTTTATTGCAGCATTGTTCACAATAGCGAAAACATGGAACCAACCATGCTGCCCATCGAAAGAGGACTGGATAAAAAAAATGTGGTACATATACATGATGGAATATTACACAGCCATAAAGAAGGACAAAATTATGAACTTCACAGCAACTTGGATGGACTTAGAGTCTATAATACTGAGTGATCTATCACAGAAGCAAAGAACTGAGTATTGCCTGTTCTCACTCATAAGTGGACCTTGAACAATTATTGTAATACTATAAGAAGAGTATTGTCAGTAGTGGAAAATTGCTGGGGAGAGGGCAGGATTGGCAGTAGTGGGATTCTGCTGAGTGAGGGAGGCCACATCTCATCAACAAGGGTAACTGCATAATGAACATTTGTGTACTTAATCCTGAATTGTACCCCACATCTTTAAAATAAAAAATTAGCCGGGCTCGGTGGCTCAGCCTGTAATCCCGTGCCTTTGGGAGGCTGAGGTGAGTGAATTTCCTGAGCCCGCAGGTTCGAGACCCACCTGGGCAGCGAGACCTCATCTCTACAATAAATCAAAAAATCAGCCGGGCGTGGTAGCGCATGCCTGTAATTCCAGCTACTTGGAAGGCTGAGGCGGAAGGATCGCCGGAGCCCAGCAGGTCGAGGCTGCGGTGGCCGGGAGCAGCCACTGCACTCCAGTCTGGGCGACAGAGTGAGACTCCAACTCAAAAAAAAAAAAAAATTAAAAAAGAAAAAAAAGAAATTACCGGTCCAAAGAACACAGAGATAAACATCAAAGAAAAATGTGGGAAATGTAGCAGTGATTAGCTAATTGGTGATACTAAGAAATTATTCTCTTAGGTTTTGCAATATCATAGTTGATATTATATGTTATGTATCATTGTTAATATTGTACTGTATCACCTGTAATGTATCATGGTGTGTGTTTTTAAATGCTAATTTGACAAAGATCAAAATCTTTGATGATAGACATTTACTTCAAAATAATTACATTTGTGGGGGTTAGTAAGTACTACATTGGAATGTAGATGACATAAGATTGACTGAATTGATACTTATTGAAGCTTTCCATGGTTACTATTTGTCTGTTGTTTAAAATTTTCCACTATAAAAAAATTAAACAAAATTAGCTTAAAAGCAGAAATGCCAGAAGTGAACTTCAGGCAAGTTTGATATGGCAACTTAATAACATCAAAAACCTGTCTGCCTCATGCCTCTCTATTCCTTTCCTCACCCCTCTGCTTCTCTCTCCTGTCTCCCTCTCTCTCCCTTCTACTTTCCACAATATTAATGTTCCCTTGTAATGTACCCCTGGCAGCTCCAAAATCCCCTTGTAATGTGCCCCTGGCAGCTCCAAAATCCCCTTTCAGTTTGGCCAAAAGATCACTCCAGTTTGCCAAGATAGCAGCCTTATGTCTCTCTGTCCTGGAAAAGAAAGAATATCTGTTGGCTCAAACATAAGAAAAAGAAAACTTCCCTTTTCCAGAAGGCCCAGCATAATTCTTCTTATGTTAGGCTTTTATTGGGCTACATGCCCACTCCTGAACCAATCATGCCATCCATGTGGATGGAATACACTGATTGCCTTAATTCCACCCAATGACCCACCACTGGAAATGGGAGAGTGATTTTCTAAAGGAAGAACTGAAGTTACAGAAGGAAGGGAAATGAGTTCCGAACAACAAACTACGAGTAACCCTAACAACTCTCTAGTTTCATGGCCAGGGGGATTTGTCCAGAAGTAGACATTTGACCTATGCTGTCACAATCAAATTCCTTTCTTACCAAAAAAGTTGGAGTTGGAGAAGAATCAGTCTTACTTTTATGTCATGGACTGGGGAGTGTACAAACTGCCTGAAGTCATCTTCCCTGACGTGCAGAGAAAGTCAGCCTGTCTGCTGTTAGAGAAAATGAGGCCAACTCAGAGCAAGAAGCCAAGGCAATACAAACAAGGTGAGGCAGGTTCCTAATTTCCTATTTGAGTTTCTGGACCTAGTCATTCATAAAGCTGGATTCGTCCATGAATTTCCCAGACACATTAGCCAATATTCAGTTTTTTACTCCTTATGGCTGAAAAAGCCTGAACCATTACACATAGGCTGAGAAGTGCAAGAGTATTTATCATCTTAAGTCAGGTTCTTCTTAAAGCAGACCCTGAGATAATAGTCAATGTGCAAATAAGTATTTGGTCCCAGGAGAGACTGATAAATGAAGCAAGTTATAGTTTCTTGCAAAATCTTACTTTATTATGATCCTGTAGGTATCTCTAGAACAAAAGTTGTACTTCAGAGTTGGTTTCGCAGTGAGGCTGGCTTTCACACTCCTGCACTTATCAGTCACTGGCTAAGAACTGTCCCAAAGAGATATATAAACTTTCTTCCCTTCCTTCCTTCCTTCCTTCCTTCCTTCCTTCCTTCCTTCCTTCCTTCCTTCCTTCCTTCCTTCCTTCCTTCCTTCCTTCCTTCCTTCCTCTTCTTCTTTCTTTCTTTTTTTAGCTGGAGTCTCACTCTGTCGCCCAGAATGGAGTGCAGTGGCATGCTCACAGTCAATGCAGACTCCGCCTGCTAGACTCAAGTGATCCTTCCACCTCAGTCTTCCAAGTAGCTGGAACCACAGGTGCCACCATGCCCAGCTAATTTTTTGATTTATTGTAGAGACGAGGTCTCACCAAGTTACCCAGGCTGGTCTCAAACCCCTGGGATCAGGCAATTCTCTCACCTCCACCTCCCAAAGTGCTGGGATTATAGGCATGAGCCACCACACTTGGCAACTTTATGACATTTGTGCTCTCGGGGGGTGGGGTACTTGGAGGTACTAACCCAACATAGTCAAACTGAAGATGGTCACAGGTGCAAACCATTAGAAGCAAAGACCTCAGAAGCTGGGAGATGGATGTGCTAAGCAGGTCAAGGGTTCTGAGAGAATTTGGCTGGAGCACCACAGTGTCCACTAAAGAGAGGCAAGGAAAGTGATCAGCCAGACAGTCAGGAATTGCTGAAGGCACTATGTTGATAAGTCTGAGAGATAAAAACTCCAGGAGTACATAGTCATCAGGGCTCTCCCATACTTTTGTTTCTTACCGCGAATAGCGGCAAAAAGTTCTCTTGTGCTTCTGACAGGAGGAGGGGAAAAGAAACCATTTTGAAATATACCAAGACAACCTGTTCTTTTTAACAAGGTCTGCCCACAGGAGAATCTACTTAACCAGAGCCTTACTAATATGGAGAACAAGAAATTCTCAAATCCAGCCAGCTCTAGCCTTCCACTTGGGAGAAGGGAAATACCCAACTCCAGGCCACTCTGTTCTGTCGCACAAGTGGGGAGGGGAGACTGAGAAGCTCCTGTGGAGTTCACAGCCCAGGGGCACAGGCTCACTGGGACCTAATCAAAGGACTTGAAGGCTTCCCCTCCCCCTGTATCTTACCACCATATCATTAAAGACCTATCGATAGCACTTCCTTTTACCCAGTACATCATGTCTAGCCCTCAAGAAAAATTACAAGATATACTACAAAGCAAAAAGCACAGCCTGAAGGGACATAGCAAGCATCAGATCCAGACTCACAAATATGACAGATGATGAATTATCAGACTGGGAATCTAAAACAACTATGATAAATATGCTAGGGGCACTAATGGATACAGTATACAGCATGCAATAACAGGTAAACAATGCAAGCAGAGAGCTAGGAATCCTGAAATGCCAGAGATCAAACACACTGTGATAGAAAGGAAGAATGTCTTTAATGGGCTTATTAGTTGACTGGACAAAGCTGAGGAAAGTTTTTGAGCTTGTGGATATCTCAATAGAGACCTTCAAAAAGAAAAAGCAAATAGAAAAAAAAAGACTGAAACAAACAAAACAGAATACTCAAGAACTGTGGGACAATGACAAAAAATGTACAACATATGGGAACAGTGGGAATACCAGAAGAAGAAGAAAAAGAGAAAAGAACATATTTGAAGCAATAACAAATGAGAATTTCCCCAAATTAATGATCCAAACACAGATCCAGGAAGCTCAGAGAACACCATGCAAGATAAATATCATAAAACCTACACCTAGACATATCATTTTCAAACTACAGGGAAAAAAAGATAAAGAAAAAAATGCTGAAATAAGCCAACAGGGGAAAAAAATCTTCTTTTGTAATTCTTACAAAAATAAGAATTACATCCTACTTTTCAGAAACCATAGAAGCAAGAAGACAGTGGAGTGAAATATTTAAAGTGTTGAGAGAGAAAAACCACTGGCCTAGAGTTCTGTACTCTGTACTCTGTGAAATTATCCTTTAAAAGTGAAGGGGAAATATTTTCTCAGACAAACAAAAATTGAGGGAATTTGTTGCCAGTAGACCTGTAATGCAGGAAATGTCTTTAAAAGTGGGTTTTGTTTTGTTTTAGAGAGGAAGATGCTGATAACAGATAAAAATCTCGAATATCCAGAGGGCAAAGAGCATTAGAGAAGAAATTAGTCAAAGTAAAAATTAAAACTTCTATTTTTCTTATTCTTAATTGATCTAAAAGTTAGTACTGTATTCAAAACAATAATGGCAACAATATATTTGATTCTATGGATGCTTACAAATTTATATATGCTAATAAATATGCTTATGTGTGTCTGTTTATAATATACTACACACACAGTCATGCTTCTCATGTGACAATGGGATGTATTCTGAGAAAGGCATCCTTTAGCGATTTTGTTGTTGTGTAACTATCATAGAGTGTACTTATACTAACCTAGATGGTACAGCCTACTATACATCTGGGCTATATGGTATAGCCTGTTCCTCCTAGACTACAAACCTATGCAGCATGTTACTGTACTGGATAGGATAAGGAAAGAGTAATACAATGGTAAGTATCTGTGCAATAGGAAGCTGTCAGCTGCATTATAATTTTATGAGATGCCTGTTGTATATGTGGTCCATCGTTGACCAAAATGTCGTTATGTAGTACATGTCTGTGTGTGTGTATATACAAATATATATATATATGCATACATATATAATATGTGTATATCACACAGTATGCTTATGTATAAGATAAATAAATGACACGAATGATAAAAAAAGATGGGAGGGTGAAATTAGGATTATTTTGTTATTATAAGGTATTGGCAGCACCTGTGAAGTGGTATAGATGTTATTTGAAGTGGACTTGAATTAGTTGTAAATGTGTATTGACTCAAATCATTCTACAAAAAAGATACCTGCATGCACACACACATGTTTACTGCAACATTATTCACAACAGTAAAAACATGGAGCCAACCGTGCTTCCCATCAAAAGTGGACAGATTAAAAAAAAAAAAGTGGTACATATACATGATGGAATGTTATGTAGCCATAAAGAAGGACAAAATCATGCACTTTGCAGCAACCTGGATGGATTTAGAGTCTATAATACTCAATGATTTATCATGGAAACAAGAACTGAGTACCACATGTTCTCACTCACAAGCGGACCCTGAGCATTTACCATAATACCATAAAAAAGGGATTAGAAGTAGTGGGAAACTGCCAGGGAAGGGAAGAGGGGGCATACAACATCAATAAGCGTACCTGATCTCAAATCGGGCGAAGAGAAGACCAAAAAGAGGCCAAAACTTTACCTGTACATAATCCTGAATTGTACCCCACATCTTTAAAATTAAATAAAATAAAAAAAAAACCAGGGTAACTGCACAATGAATATTTATATACCTAACCCTGAATTGTACTCCACAATTTAAAAATTTTAAATTTAAAAAAATAAAATGAAAAAATAAAGCAAAGTATATTGCAAACTCTAGGGCAACCACTAAGTAACATAAGAAATGAGTACACTGACATGCTAAGGAAGGAGAAAAAAATGGAAACAAATAAAATGTACAAATTAAAACAACTTAAGGCAGAAAAAATATTGGAAGATAAAAATTATAACAAAAACAAAGGCAGCAGATAAAAAGCAGTAAAAATATGATAGGTATTATGCCAATGGTATCAGTAATCACTTTGAATATCAATACTCTAAATGCACCAACTAAAAGATTATCAGAGGGGCTCAAAATCTCAGGTACATTATGTTGTCTGTGAGATATGTGCTTTAAATATAAAATCACATATAGGTTAAAAGTAAATGGATGGATATCTCCAGAGACCCCAAAAGACCAAAATCATCTTGAAAAAGAAGGAAGAAGCAGAAGGACAGAGGGCAGACAGAGTATCTTGAGTTTCTGGGTCCAGGCATCCAAGGCCACCATGACTCTGTCCTCCCTGACTGGGGGAGCTGTTTATTTCCCTCTCTTTATTTTCTTTCTTTTAAAAAATTTTTAAATTTTAGTTTCAGGGGGTACACAT